>NC_134837.1:261414451-261491559 GCF_004210375.1 Tachypleus tridentatus | reverse complement strand
CGTGACGGATTATGGACATTGAATTTCAGGATAATTTTTCATTGAATTACAATCAATACAGTTCATCGACGACAGTGATTACAAAACATAGACGATCAATGGTTACTAACTAATTTGATGAATGGTTAACTAAATATTCATGAAATAGTAATGTGTAGGAACATGAAAAGTGTGTGTTTTCTTATAGCAAGGTCACATCGGGCTATCTGCTGAGTTCACGGAGGGATTTCGAACCCCTGATTGCAGCGTTATAAATCCGTAGACTTACCGCCGTACTAGCGGGGGACAAGAACATGAAAATAGAGGTTTTCCTGCTTATTAGCTGGAAATTTCTTAGCTTTATAACAGAATAACATCATTTTTCTCATGTCAATATATTGTTTATTGTTGTTTACTTGAGATTACAACAATTACATCCCTGGACGGACGTCGTTTTTACTCGTTCGTTCTCCAACAACGACTAGTCTTGTGAGTGATGTAGTTCCACAATTGTTCATCCAAGTAGTTTAACGGCCTTGTGTTTCTTACCTTAAATGAGGAAATAATTGACTAATATGAAACAAATAAAGACGTTGTTGTCATGGTAACACAGGTTACAAACATGTTTATTAATGCGACATCCAGTTTTCAATCTTTTCTCTTAACTGGGTACCTTCGACTCAGGGCTCGGAGAAGAGGTGAGACAGAACAATTGCATTAATTTGCTACGCCCTTTCATGGAAGAGTGGTAAACCTACGAATTTACAGGTGTAAAATTTGGGGTTCAATTCCCCCGCAGTGAATACAGCAGATAGCCCAATTTGGCATTGTTCTAAAAAAAAATAAAAAGGTTATTTTCTCCTATTAATCCGGCCTTGTCTTTGAACAGTAAAATAAGTATTTATTTCTATATCTCATGATCGAAAAATTATCATTCTATTGGACGGCGTGCTCACGAGCATCAATATGTACTTTAACTGACTGTTTTATTTTTAAATACCACGTGCGTGATATTCGCTATCCATTAATTCTGCCTCTTGCAGTAATGGTTATTTATTTCTGTATTTATTGATGAATACACCATTAATTAAGCAGCGTGCTGTGATAATATCGTATGAAAGTTATTTCGCTATTGAAGGGCTTCTCTTAAGGGGACTATGGGTGAGATAAGATAGGATGGCGTAAGGGAGTTCGAAGCAACAATATAAAATATGAGTCTGTCCAGAATAGCATCAAACTTTCACAAATAAAGTAAAAGCCGTTGCTTATTTTGATGTAGTGGAGACCCTGATGTATTGACATTAAGGAAATAAAGTTTATGTAAAACAAGTGGTTTAATGGTGTTCTTACCTTAACCTGTTTATCCCCAGCCAAATAGTTTAATGACCTTGCGTTGCTTGACCTCTTTATCCCAGCCAAATAGTTTAATGACCTTGCGTTCCTTACATTGACCTCTTTATCCCCAGCCAAATAGTTTAATGGTCTTATGTTTCTTACCATAACCTCTCTATCTCCAAACAAATAGTTTAATAGCGTTATGTATCTTACCTTAACCTTTTAATCTCCAGCCAAGTAGTTTAATTCAATTCAAGTAAACTGAAAATTATAGAAATCTTAAATATGTTTAATGGGTGATACCCACATGTATTTGTGGGGGGTGGCAAGCATCGCAGTCGGTCCCTTTCCTGAGAATGTCGACAACGTGCAAAATTACGACGGAATAATTTATCCGCAAAGGCAAACACATCAGCAAAGCAGGAAGTTACTTAGTGGAGGATATATTAACTCAAGCTATAAGAGAAAGAAAGATGGCAGACGATGTTCACAACTTTATTTGTTCGTAAAGTGGAAGATGAACTGAAGTCGATATAACTGAAATGCACCTAGTTGACAAAGAAGACAGATCATAGTAACGTTTTGAAAGGTTTATCAATAACGGTAACGTAAACAGCAATACAAGAAAAAAATAAGTCCTTTACAAAAGTAAAACTACTAGTAAAATTAATGGTGGTGAGTTTGGCGTCTTATGGCGCAAAGAAACTAGGCTACCTGCGCATAATTAATTAATAAAACAACAACACCATAAGTAAAAAATAAAAGCAGTATCAAAACAGCTAAAAGTAACAAACAAAGAATTATAAACAAGAAAACCAGCAAACTACTAAGGCCCTGTTAAATCAAATAAAGTACTAGCTAAATAATAAGACCCTGCAAAGAACACTGACAATAATACCAGAAAATATGATAAGGCCCTGACAAAACAAAGATGAGTACTGGCTAATATGTATTAAGAAAAAAATATCAAAATCTTGCCATGAAGACCAATATGGCTAGATGGCTAAGGCACTCGACTCGTAATCTGAGGGTTGCGGGTTCGCATCTCCGTCGCACCAAACATGCTCGCTCTTCAGCCGTGGGGCGTTATAGTGTGACGGTCAATCCCACTATTGGTTGATAAAGGAGTATCCTAAGAGTTGGCGGTAGGTGATGATGACTAGCTGCTTTCCCTCTAGTCTTACACTGCTCAATTTAGGAGGAGCAACGCAGATAGCCGTCATGTAGACTTACGCGAAATTCAAAACATTACTAGTAACCATACAACAGTAAGTTTCTATATTAAGTTTTATATTGAACATTGAGATTGCAGATGACATTTTGTGGCGGTCAAAGTACATCAGTTTATTCCATTTCTCGTTGCTCAAACAAAGACAGCTTCGTTTATTTTCTTCATAGAATCAGCCAATATTTGTTAACGTTTTTTTTGATTGTTTCACCTAGTAATTAGTAGTGGCGAAACTCATTGATGACTATTTTCCGGTTTTATTATCCTGAGTTAATTTGGATTAAAATAATATTAGATCATTTCTTGTCATTTTCCTTTCTAAACCAATCGTCTTGCTGATTTCACTTAACAAGACAGCAACTACAATTGTAATTCACTTGTACTATCCTGATAGGCAGGAGGAACTAACTCATATTGGAATGTTACCGACAGGAAATTGGCTGGCAACCTGACAAAGACGACCTTGGTCCCTGTTGATTCCACTGAAAGCGTGTGTCTTTCACTCCCGTAAATCACTGGTTTATAACGGCAGAGAGACTGACTGTAAATGAACTGCTAAGTCTGCAAGTCTCTAAATTCAGAGAAAGGCAATTCTTCTTTGGTTACAGACAACCATGGGTGTGTTGAGTGTACCTGGCACAAGTTACATCTTCCACGGAGAATCTCATTAGATTGGGTGGCAGCACTTTGTGAACGAATGCCATATTTCTGCTCGACTTGTCCTGCTTTGACAGCCAAGCAGTCTTAGTTATTTGATTGAAAGTAAAAGGACAAAACAACGTGTCTCTACCACAGCTTTCAACACAGACGTTAAAACAGAGTTTAGAAACTACAGAATAAGTTGTTCCAATGGAAATCAATTATATCTGATGTCTGAAGCTCCAAGTGTACTCCAACCACTCAGAAAACTGCCTTTTGCAGTTTCACATCATGACAAAGGAGACCATACTGAGCATGAAGTAACAGTATTCGTTCATTCTACCTATGCCTAGTTCTATCATAAATTCCGACTGATAGTTTTTGTTGTATTAGAGAGCTGCACATATTTTATTATTACTTACATGCCGGTATCTGGCCGCACTTAAGACTATGTATATATTTGTTTTATTACATCTATGCATGAGACTTTTACTTACTTCATTAACAATTTTTCTTTTATTGCTTTTCAGAAATCAAAAACATGTTAGGTATAGTACACTTGGTTTTGGTTTCACTGAGATGACTTCAATTATTTACTTATAAATGGTTTTAGTTTCAGTGAAATATCGTCTATCATATACCTGTGTAATGTTTCGAGTTCAGTAAGATACTACCGTAGTCATCTAGCTGTAAATGGTTTTGGTTTCAGTCAGATAACGTTTGTCATATACCTGTAAATGGTTGTGGTTTCAGTTCGATAACGTTTGTCTTCTAGCTGTAAATGGTTTTGTTTCATTGAAATTGTGACCCGGCACTGCCAGGTGTTTAATGCGCTTGACTCCTTATTCGAGGGTCGCGGCGTTCGAATCCCCGTCACACCAAACGTGCTCGCTCTTTCAGCCATGGGGCGTTATGACGTGACTGTCAATTCCAACTATTCGTTGGTAAAAGAGTAGCTCAAGAGATGGCAGTGGGTAGTAATGACTAGCTGCTCCAGTCTTGCACTGCTAAATTAGGGACGGTGTAGCGCAGATAGCCCTCATGTAGCTTTGCGCGAAATTTCTAAACTAACGAATTTATTGAAGTTACGTTTTCATCTCGTTCTAAATATCTAATTGCTGAGTTGATGATCTACACAACGTATTTTAAAGGAATTTTCTCATATATTTAGCACGTGCAGATCAGCATCACAAGACTGACAAATTCAACGGAAGCTCAGCAATACGAGCGTCTTTGAAGGCTAACATAGCATAACTACGAGTTAAATTATTATTATGTTATGTGATGTCAGCATACGCACATAATACCCTTAGTACACGTACGAAATGAACTGTTTTAATCAATTTCATCCATATTTTCCTTTTTGAACTTACGGCAAACTGTATCTGAGAAACAGTTCAAAGTTTAATCGATGTATTCAATAAATGGTGAACTTTCACTTTATACTACTATAGCAACAAAAAATCACACTCAATAATAGTTTCCAAGGAACTACGCTCCAACAGTTTTAAAATATTTAATCAACTAGCTTCCAATTTTGGGAACGTACAAACCAAAGAATATTTTGGGAGTTACGTTTAATACCTTCTACCAACGCATACCAGAAAGGAAAGACACATCTTCCACGTTACTCAACATTGAGTACCCATAAATAAAGTAAACCTCAGGAAGTATGGGTGTTGGTTTGTTGTTTCTAATCAAGACAAGTCAAATTTAAACACCACACAGTGGTGACTTCTAACAATTCTTCATAACTAGTAAAATGGAAACATTAAAGTTTTCCTAAATATAAAATTTCTTTTTTTATATATATAACAAGTGTCATCATGGGAACCATTTCGACTTTGTTTGTTTGTTAAGCACAATCTACACAATCTGTTAATAATCGTTGGGGCTTTCTTATGTCACGATTAACCCCATTATTTGTTAGTAAAAAAGCAGTTCAAGAGTTACCATAGGTGGTGATGACTAGCTGCCTTCCTTCTAGTCTTTCACAGTTAAATTAGGGGCTGTTAGCGTGGGTAGCCCTCATGAGGTTTTGCGCAAAATTCAAAACAAATTTAACCTACTGGTTCTTTCATCTGTTTATGTGTACAAGAATCTAATGAAGATTAAGGTCACTTTAAATAGAAACCACTGAATTTATTTGTAGAAATAATATTTTCTCGCTGCCGTGTAGTGGTACAGTTAAAGTGGTTTTGGCTTTTTTTGTGTTTGGTCAAGAGTCTGAAAAGTTTACGTCACTGTTTGTTTGTTATTGGTTCAAAACTTCACCATGCGCCATCTGTCCTCTGGTATAATCAAGATGGAATCTGTTTTTTAGTAGATTCCCTGCTGAGCCACAGTGGGGTTGGGGCTGTACTATATGAAGAAATATCATGTATTTGGAAATGAAAATAGCTAAAACACTCAGTTATGTTATAAACCGTTTAAGAAAAAAATAACAATGATATACAATTTCATATTAATAAAGTCAGAACATGAACGGGAGTCATGAATAGCATCGTCTTTTCAATTTATATACATGTATACTAAATTTATGAATAAAAACACTTTAGCAACGCATGCATTGTAGTTCACACGCGCTATACAATCTTCCTTTACATCTTGTCCAAACTTGTAGCTTTCCAGATACCACAAACTATATGTTTCTAGTACAGTCATTCATCTGCTCTGCCAATTCACAAACAACTACAAATATTTGTTTTCATTTCCCTTCTTGAAAAGAAGCTCTTATTTTTATGCGTTTTCTCAAATAAAGAACTATTCTAGTAGTAGGTTTTCTTTTTTAATTACGTACCTTGGTTCCAATGAAAATAAAATTTTAATTTCGCTATAAAACTGCTAATTGAAACGAAACAGGCTAATAAAAAGTCACACTGGGTGCGAGTTAGGTGTTTGTTTCATGTTAAATAAAAAAAAAACCCAAAGAAGTAAAATGTTACTGTATTATTTCATTTTAACTCACATTGTTTGATATTTGTTACTTGTCATTGTACTTGAAAATTGTTGACCACTAATATCCGCTCCTACATACCAAGTATGACACAACTTCTAACGACCCGAATGTTCTAATTATTATCAGTAGTAATAGCTAACTAGTTCGCTTTAATTTAGTTTTATTTTTTACATTTATCTGTCTATCTGTTATTTTCAAACCGAAATATCAATTGCACATGGTTTCATGTAGACACTTACGACGGTTAAGTGCTGAGTTGCCGTGCTATCTTGTGTGTTTTTTTCTTGCTTGACTAGGCCTAAGTATCGTTGAAGAACAGCGTGAGGGACGAAGACAACAGCTAGCGATGGTTTCGTTTACGGTATTGACAGCATCCGGTAGTATATCAGACACGTTTCAAGACCAAAGTCTGCCAGATTTTACCACCTCTTAGCACATCCAAGAAGACAGTTTTCGCTACATTGTTATTATTAAATGTTAGTTACTCATTTGAAGGAAGTATATTACGCCATTAGGGTTTTCTTTCTCTTAACGACAGCACCTCAAAATACATCAAAAGCGTGTTCGATAGTTTGGTGGTGCTAATGTTGCAGTTAATGTTTCCATCAATACATTTTACACACCAAATGTTTTTCATAGTAACATTTACTTTCTGGGGAGATTTGTCTACTCTAAATATTTCACGTACATCAAAAATATTTTATTTCTTTCAAAAGTTTTAAAATGCTATCCTCAGTTTATGAAAACGTTTTGAAAATATTTACCATAATATTAGCATGTAAGAGTATCCACTAGTGCCAATGTATGTTTGTGTGTGTGTATTTTATGAGAGAACAAACCAAGTCAGGAATTTCCTGTAAGAATTAGTTTGTTTATTAAACATTGAAACTGGGGTATATATTTTAATATTTTGTAATAATCAAGTCGATTATTTAAATAAAATTAGAAAACTCTACCAGTTCTGAGAACTGGACTGCAAAGCCTATAGCTTAACATTTTGAAGAGTGTATTACATAACGAGGGCCTATTTAGGCCTATAAATCAACGATTTCCAACATAAGTTTCACGTAAGCACTTCTGAACAGGGACTAAGCCTACAACACAGTAGTTTGAAACAGTATCTGTAACACAAGATAGTTATATACAACGGTATAACTCGTGTACAGAAGCGAAAGGGCTAGGCCTAAAACTTAGTTTTGAAATACACAAGAATAGAGGTTGGCCAATAAGACAGAGGTTTTATTAATCTTATAATTTCGCAGTTTTAAACACGTACTGCAACGTGAAAGATATGTTCGTAAAATAATGGTTTGAAATGCATACTACAATACAAGAGGTAGATCTATTATAACTTGATGGTTCAAAACACCTTATAAAACACTAGAGCTAGGCCTATAATACGGATACATACCGTAACACAGCCAAATTAAATGCAAGGGCTTGGTATGTAATTCAGCTATTTGAATCATTAATTAAAACACGAGAGTTAAGGCAATAACACAAAAGCATAAAAACAAGGGTTAGATCTATAATTCAGCTATTTGAAACATTTACAGTAACCAAGTCATGTAAAATCTCAAATTTGACTTGTGACAGCAAATAAAACCTATTTTAAAGAATTTCTCATTTAGTGCTTTCGCTAGTGTTGTTGTAACAGGGAAGTACATAAATAAAATTTCTGTCGTTTCTTATTGTAAAATAATTATGTAAGTCTCTATTCTTATAAAACAAAAAGCATATTAAAACTGTGTATCATTATACAAGTTTATCTACAGTCAGCAGTCTTCAGACCAATATACTATACTCAACTATTTTTATTTCACTCACTATGCTGTTATTTAATGAAATTTGTTTGTTTGTTTGGTTTTTAATTTCGCACAAAGCCACACGAGGGCTATCTGCGCTAGTCGTCCCTAATTTAGCAGTGTAAGACTAGAGGGAAGGCAGCTAGTCATCACCACCTACCGTCAACTCTTGGAATGAAATATGTTTGGCTTCGTTTTCATTTCGCGTAAACACGAGAACTATGTGCGCTAACATATTCTAATTTGTTAGTCATAACGTAGAGGAAAGGCAGCTAGATATCATCACCCACCGCCAACTCTTAGGCTACTCTTTTACCAACGAACAGTGAGATTGACCATCATACTATAATGCTCCCACGAATAAAATAGCGAGTATATTAGGTGACGGGGATTCAACCATGCGACTCTCAGACTGGGTGGGAGTCGAGAGCCTTTAACCACCAGGTCTTGCCTGGCCAATGACATATGTGCACGTAACGTTTATTGTCATTAATCTGTTTTAAAAGCAAATTTTTTATTTTCATCAATCTGACACACATGTCAGTTTTTGCCGCGATAGTTTCTGTATATACGGTATGTCACAATCCGTGAGTGATGGGTGGTACTTGGACGCACTGACATCAAATCTAATCACATAAATCTTCCGTCATCTAGTGCCTCTGAGGTTCGTCCGTTCTGTCTTCAGTGGTTTCAGCCATTTAGCAATATTACATTATTGACGGGGACTTTAATCATTTCCAGTTGTAATTTCACGATAAATTATTTATTGTAACTAGTATCTCTTTTTTTTTTTCAAATGAAATTTCTACTGTTTTTTGATAACATCCTTAATGGCGTTTCTAACTTCTAAACTCCAACTTAATTATAATCTGTATCATTTTTAATGAGATCATTCATTTAATTTTTTTTCTGATATTCTATTCTAGTTGATAGTTTGTTTCATGATATTTTACTGTAATTTGTAGTTTGTTGCATGATATTTTATTGTAGTTTGTACTTCGTTACATGATATTTTATTGTACTTTATAGTTTGTTACATGATATTTTGTTGTACTTTATAGTTTGTTATATGATATTTTATTGTAATTTGTAGTTTGTTACATGATATTTTATTGTAGTTTGTACTTCGTTACATGATATTTTATTGTAGTTTGTACTTCGTTACATGATATTTTATTGTAGTTTGTACTTCGTTACATGATATTTTATTGTAGTTTATAATTTGTTACATGATATTTTATTGTAGTTTGTACTTCGTTACATGATATTTTATTGTAGTTTGTACTTCGTTATATGATATTTTATTGTACTTTATAGTTTGTTACATGATATTTTATTGTAATTTGTAGTTTGTTACATGATATTTTGTTGTAATTTGTAGTTTGTTACATGATATTTTGTTGTAATTTATAGTCTGCCATTGATATTCCATTTTAATTTGTAGTTTGTTACACAAGACTGTTAATGTAATGTGTAGTTTGTTACATGAGACTGCTATTGTAATTTATAGTTTGTTACACGAGTAATGTGTAATTTGTGTATGGTATCTTTATTGTAATTTAAGTTTTATGTTGAGATCGTGGATTTAAGCTATATTTTGTGTGGAGATTTTTCCGTTGTTTGTGATTTTCGAATGAAATGTTGATTATAATTTGTTTTTTGGACGAAATCCTGGTCGTAAGTTGCACGCTCCTTAGTGGCACAGCAGTAACTTTGAAGTTTTACAACTCAAAAAAACGTGAAGTTCTTAGTGTTTAAGTAGTAAAGTAATTCATGTGTTTGAATGTGTTTTTATTATGATTTGTATTTTTAGATGACATCATTGTTTATGATTTATAATTTCTGGGATTTATTGATTTCTATTGTTTTTATGTGTTCTCTGTTCACATAACGTTGCGACTCTCCTTCAAGGTTTTTAATATTTCCTGTTTGTCCTAATAATTTGTGATATAATCACATTTTCAGGCATATTTTTTCGGTATTTCTTCCATGTAAGTCTACAAGGTAGATTGTGTTGTTATTAAACTTCACAGTTCTTACATGTTACTTTATCCAATATTTCTCTGACTATCCTACCTGTAATCCCAAGTTTTTTACCTTGTCTTTATCATATACTTACTTACAATATTTTTTCAGCTTCTCTTCATCACTCTAGACTTATTTCGTATTTTCTCTTTACTTTTCCTAAGCCACCTAAATCCAACCGGTATGTGCCGCTTAGCTGCTACAACGGGAAAGATTCTCGGTGTTGACCCGAACAAGGGTTTGTTCTATAAAGGATTAGACTGTTTAACTTTTGTGATTTGTGGTTATCAGGTTTTCCTTCTGACTTTTTCTTCATTGCGGACCGTTTCCTTATTTTAGTTATAGTCGTACAATAAGTGATGGGCTCCTCGCTAGTAGAGCGGTAAGTCTACGGATTTACAACGCTAAAATCAGGGGTTCGATTCCCCTCGATGGGCTTAGCAGATAGCGCGATGTAGCTTTGCCCTAAGAACGACGCACACACACACAAGTGATGGACAGGGTGTGACAAGTAAAAACAAATTGATACATGTCCGTTTTCTAACTCCAGCGGGTTCGAATCCCCTTCGTACCATACATGCTCATTCTTTCAGCCGTGGGGGTATTATAATATAACGATCAATCCCACTATTCGTTTGTAACAGAGTAGCCAAAGAGTTGGCGGTGGGTAGTGATGACTAGTTGCCTTCCCTCTAGTCTTACGTTGCTAAATTAGGGACGGCTAGCGTAGATAGCCCTCGTGCAGCTTTGCGCGAAATTCAAAGAACAAAAAACAGAACATAGTAACTCCAGCCATCATTAAGGATGTACATAACATGCGTCAGTGTTGTTGCATAACAACAGTAGTATAATATGTAAAGATAAAAAAAATTCATAAACTATTAGTTCTGAGCGAAATTTAATTCGCTTACGAATTACCCTTTAAACTTCGTTTTTTTTCTTGACAAAAAATAATATCTGAAAAACTAAAACCATGTGTTATCAAACGTCAGGGTAAACCTGTGAGACGTTTTTAAAATAGCTTAGTTATTTGCGTTGAGTACAATATGTGTTAAAGCAATTTTGAAAAAGCAGATCCTACAGCTGGCATAATATCGCGGTGGAACTACATTCATAAGATCCACATTTTAATATTGTTTAGTGTTGCATAGATAATGTGATGCTAGCACATAGCGATTGATTTTGGGAATGATCTGCAATAATCCCTTTTTGACACCAAACATTAATACATTCAGATTGAAAGGATGTATTCAGATTTAGACTTTTAAGCACGATGTCTCTTTTATTTAATGACTCTGAAAAGCAAAGGAATTAATTTTGATAATCATGAGAAAAAAATAAAAGAGGGAAAGGCCCGCTGAAATGAGTTGTAGTTTAGCCGTGATAAAAAAAACTACTGTGTCTCGAAGATATGAGAATCTGAGAAATAAAATTAGTGGTGAATGCACTCCACGCCCTTGGCAACAATACGCAATACAATGAGGAAGGACCTTCATCTGGAAAAGCTACACAAGTCACTTATACACAGGTTTGTTTTTAGGACCTGGCATGGTCGAGTGATCAGGAAGCTTGACTTGCAATCTGCGAGTTGTGGGATCGAAACACGACACCGAAACTACAATTGCGGGGGGGGGCGCAGTAGTAACATGGCGATGGAACCCTCTCTTTGTTGGTCAGAAATTGCCCTAATGTTGGCAGTAGATGGTACTGGTTATTAAAAAAACAAGGCCCACAACAGTTAGACATCGTTTCTTTACCATAAACTAGGTAACTAGTCAACACCATCAACTGACAACTCTTAACTGATATTATCAGATAGTGGGGTTGACCTTCACATTATAACTCCCTATGGTTGAAAGGATGAGCATGCTCGGTGATAGAAGTCGATCCCGCAATCTATAGACTGCGAGTCGAGCGATCTAAGCATAAGGACATGTTATGCTTCAAACTGATGAAACAGCCATTATCCACCTACATTAGATTGATTATGGAAAGCGTTCATGGAACAGTGGTCTGCTTTGGACATTATTACCTTACAAATGAGTCTTTTGCAACAGAAATTATGCTGCGGGGCAGCTGTTACATGGCCGTCAGATAGAGCACGAATTGTATCGACGTAGTGAGAAGTCAAAATCGTGTTAATATAACGTGCTTAACATCTGTATGAAGAGCATAAGTAAAACTGACAACAAAGTAGGCCTAGACGATTGTTCTGTTACAATAGTAAATTATTACAATGATGTGTTCATAATGTTCTTCTGATTTTGAAATATATATTAAGTTTAAAATTTCACTTTTGTTTTCATAGCTTCTTTTTGTTGTTAACCAACTTGTATTACTAACGTCTTTGGAACAATAACAATCATTTGTAACGATTCGCCATTACGAATCCATATCAAATGTCAGTGACCTCTTTAGTGGTCAAATCTTAATATTTTCGTAAATCTTTTGTCAGTTTCATACTAAGATATAGATAATCAGTAAAATAGCATCTACCTTCTCTATCACTGTATATCTTCTACTGAAAGTCATGTGAAATTCTGTCACAATTTTGAACCAGGACTTTGGACATCCGATAGCAAACAGTGGTGTCCCACCCTTAATATAACTTGTTAGAGCTAAGCCTTAATTCTAACAAGCATTCATAAATTAAATTCTTTCATGTGCGTACCACTGAACGCGGTCGGGTATCTTACCCCCAAGGTTACTCTTCCTTTCCCTCAGTGGCTTTTGGTTTTTTTATAATTTTGCCCAAAGCTGCACGAGGGCTATCTGCGCTAGCCGTCCCTAATTTAGAAGTGTAAGGCTAGAGGGAAGTCACCTAGTCATCACCATCCACTGCCAACTCTTGAGCTACTCTTTTACCAACGAATAGTGGGATTGACCGTCACTTTATAACACCCCCACGACTGAAAGGGCGAGCATGTTTGATGTGACGGTGGATTCGAATCCGCGACCCTCAGGATGCAGGTTAATAATTAAAGAAAAAATCGCTATTTAAACAGTTTATTTACCCAGTATATAAAATCAGTGAACGTTTACTGAGTCTATTAATATACGACCGAGAGAACATGACTAAATTGGAAGTAAAAACTGTTTCGTAATAAGAATCTTACATCTTTAGCAATGCAGTGTTTCACAGAGGCCTCCCAAGTCGCTTTATTTTATGAGATAATATCGTACAATTGCTTACCTGTCAGTGGAAAACCACTTAGTTTATTGGTTCACTGCTTCTGAGGCTTATTACTGCATGACGAACCATCTGTATCAGAGATGAAGCGGAGCAGAAAGTTTATTTTCTGAGCTACTGTAAACATTGAACCCTTTTTACGTAGACGGTTTTCTAATACTGTTCTTTAACACCAGGGCTTATTGGGGGAAGATTTACTCATCGTTCATGGCTCCGTAAACAGAATTGTTAGTTTAAAACTCTCTAGAATGATAAATTCATCGTATTATAGGCTATTCTTTGGCCTCGGATTTTAAATAAAATATTGATTATTTAGAATTAAGCGCAAAGCTACACAGTGGGCTATCTGTTCCCTGCCCACAACGGGAATCAAAACCCGGAATTTAGCGGTGTGATTCCGCAGACGTGCCGCTGTGGCACTGGGAGCGAATAAAATATTACGAAAATGCTTTCATAAATATACATTCTGTGTACCTACTTGGTTTTTGAAATCAGATAATGTAATGCAAAAGTTTAATGAAAAATAATACACAAAACACAAAGTTATTGTTTAAATTATCCAAAATAATTTTAATACGGAAATCACATAACGTTACGTTCTGTCCCCCTACTGGCACAGCGTTATGTCTGCGGACTTACAACACTAAAAATTGTGTTTCGATATCCGTAGCAGGCAGATTACAGATAGACTATATTGTAGTTTTGTGCTTAACTCCAAATAAACAATCATTAATCCTAGCCAATATCTAAATACATGTAGGACTACTGATATATATCAGTTATTAGCCAATATCTAAATACATGTAGGACTACTGATATAATTCAGTTATCAGCCAATATCTAAATACATGTAGGACTACTGATATATATCAGTTATTAGCCAATATCTAAATACATGTAGGACTACTGATATATATCAGTTATTAATATTTCAGTACCTATTTTCAAAGAATACAACTACTCATCCTAATTTCTGATGACCTTTCATTCTGGTTTAGACCAGTTTAGGAAATTTAAAGTATGGGTTGAATCAATTTAGGGAATTGCAAGTATAGTTTAAAGTAAATTAAGAGTTTGCAAACCTCGTTTAAACTAGTTTAGGAAATTACAAATCTGGTTTAGACTAGTTTAGAAAAATTTGGATCTGGTTTAGTCCAGTTTTGATTATTTCAAGTCTGGTTTGACCAGTGCAGGAAATTTCAGATACGATTTAACCAGTTTAGGGAATTTTAAACCTGGTTTAAACTAGTTTAGGAAATTACAAATCTGGTTTAGACTGGTTTAGAAAATTTCGAATCTAGTTTTGTCCAGTTTTGATTATTTCAAGTCTGGTTTGACCAGTGCAGGAAATTTCAGATACGATTTAACCAGTTTAGGGAATTTTAAACCTGGTTTAAACTAGTTTAGGAAATTACAAATCTGGTTTAGACTGGTTTAGAAAATTTCGAATCTAGTTTTGTCCAGTTTCGATTATTTCAAGTCTGGTTAACCAGTGTAGGAAATTTCAGATACGATTTAACCAGTTTAGTGAATTTCAATCCTAGAGTCGCATTATTTAATTAAAAATTATTTGTTGCCATCGAGCCATTGATTGTAAAAACTAAATAGAAATTTAACACGTCACAATGTTACGAAGGTTGACTAATTAGTCAATATAAATTGTTTAATTTTTTTGTTCTTTTATTTTGATTTAAACTAGCCTAGGAAGGTCAAATTTTATTTTATAATATCGTGCTAATTCACTCGTGTCAAAGCTCGTATTTACAAAATATAAAGATATATTATTTAAAAAAAAATTATACATTAACTTCTCTTTATCATTACTCGAGTATTGTATGTTTGTTTCTTTTAAACTGATAGGTTTGAAGGAAGCCAACTAGTGAAAATCACCTGCCGCCAACTTTATGGCTACTCTAATCGAATAATGGGATTTGACCTTTACTTTTATCATGTACTTACAGAGATAAAGAGCAGGGAACAATTTTCTGGCAACTTGACACGAGCCGTGAACCATGGGATCTATAGTCCAACAGGCTAGCAATGATACGTCTAGCCCAAAACCTTTTTTTATGGACATACATTCAAATGTCAAGAAATCGAAGTTTTATCAGGATAACTTTGGAAATAATAGTTTTGTAGTATTTGCTTTCTTTTCTTGCAGTATGAAATAATATCAGTCAAAAATAAATAGATTCACACTCACAGATGTCACACCAAAGGCTCGCGCTCTTGAAATATAATCTGGCAAACTCAGTAGAAGTGTTTTAGATACGAGAAATAGCTTCACCTCTCCGCGATAGCTGGGTTTACTAAAGAACAATTTTTTACTTATTTATAGATATTTATGTAAGTACTTCAACAAGGAGAAATGGAAATCGATCTATGACGTCAAATGGTCACTCTTTTCTTACTTTTAGGAAGTAATGAAAAATCTTCATGATACGTTTAACAGATAAATTTGGACTCGTTTATCTTCATCATATCTTGACCCCTGCTCGAGCCCCCTGGTGTTGGGTACGGGCAACACGTTGATCCGAATGAGACCTTTGCTAGTACATACGTTTACTTTGGGAAATCGAAATGATAAATGGCGCCAAATCTTAATAAATCTTAAATGACACGGCTTTTTTTTTTTTTCCGTCCTGTATCCAACTTCTGGTAGAGCAAGAAGGGACCAACAAGATATTCGCGTTGATAACAAAATCGATCCGGAGTTATTGATCTAAACAAAACTTTAAAACAACGGATGAAGAATAAAGAGAACAAAACATGAAATATTTTGTTTTAACGGATATCGGAGAGAGGCCTAAGTAAACAAAAATAAAATTCCGTCGTGAAGGCTCTTAGCACATCAAAAAGCTAGAACATTGATAAAATAACGTTTTGAAACTCATAGTTTTACGAGTGATTGTAATCAGAGGTATAAAAAAAGGCTTAGATAAGATATAGTGAAAATAAGGGTGTCTGTTAACGACCTATATATGGCGTGCCACGTAAGATATGTTAGTGAATTTAAGAAATATATAATTCTGAGAACTTCGTTTTGCGGACATATTTTGTGAAACTGGGTACGTTTACAGCGACTACTACACCAAATTGCTATAATAAATATTCTTATTTGTATATGAAATTATTAAGAACAGTTAATAATAAGACATTTTCAGATGTGTAATTTTTACCTAAACGAGACTTTTATCGTTGTAATTATGCCCTCTATGTTTAAAAATAATAGTAATAAAATTTAATACGGCACATGGTGGCTGCCCTATTCAAATAATTAAACACCCATTACCCTTATATTCCACTGTGACTTCCTCTTTAAGTACCCCCTAAAACCCGTATTGAACTATTCCAATTATGCTGTATATACCATGAGTGAAATGTCCTTACTTACATATAACATCCATCCTGTCCTATATTAAACCTATACCCCCAGCTTTACCTCTCTTACCATTTAGTACGAAGAAGAACAGGTGGTTAGGGCGCTCATCTCGTAGTCGGATGATTACGGATTCGAATTCCGTCACAACAAACATCCTTGCCCTTTAAGCCGTGGGGACGTTATAATGTTCAGGTCAATCCGACTATTCGTTGGTAAAATAGTATTCCCAGTGTCTGCAGTGAATGGTGATGACTAGCTGTCTTCCCACTAGTCTTACACTACTAAATTTTGGACCTAGCACAGATAGCTCTCGTGTATCTTTGAGCGAAATTCAAATCAAACCATCTGAAAAAAAAACAAAAACAACATGTTGAATTAATCCTATGTATTATCCTTATAATTACGACATCAACAATAAACCCACAGTTTAGGTCACTTAGAGGATAAAATTTCGAATTCTCTTTAGCTTTGTCGGAAAAGTCGAACATGGCTTTTATATTTTCTGAGTTTTATTTTTATCTATATTACAGCTTATACATTCATGTACATGAACACCCCTATCGACAGTGAAGTGAACTAGCCTTCTTCAATCATCACATATTCATTTTAAGAAATAAAGCTTTTAAGATAAATTGTTGTGGTTTCGAGAACAACGAGATTCATAAAAAAAGAAAGAAACCAACTAATAACAGTGATATGTTCTGTAATACACAATTTTGTTTCAGTTTTATTTTAAATCACGAAACTTTGAGATAGACTAAACCAATAATTTCACACTAGAGGTGTTGTCTAATATCTTAAAACATTAGTTTTGAAACAACTATTTTAAATTATGGTTTCAAATACTGGTTGCAGTTTTACGAAAGAATAATAATTTTTGGGTTACAGAGACATCTACATTCATTATTTAATATGTTTCAGATAATCAGTAAGCCTTGAATCTTAGAAAGAATCTTGTACGATTTTTCTATAATCATTTCAATCTGAGATAATAAAATCGAAATATGCACATACGATATTAAAAATTTCTTCAAACGTGTAGCTTCAACTGCGCAATGAATGTTTTATTTCTGAATAACAATATTCCGAATTATCTCATTTATTAATTAAATGCACCCATCTTGTAAACAGAAAGTTGTTTCATAATATGACGTCGTTAAATGAAATCATAGGTATTAGAACAGCTGGAATGATTTACATGAAATCTGAGATTACAATTCAACACCTTCTTTATTTTGAAGTTTCTTTGCAGGTTGGGACGAAAAGAAACGCATCCTAATGAATAGACAAGGCAGGTCTCTCAATTAACAATTTCTAATAGGAGCTGTCTTGTTTAACAATATTGAAAATGCGAGGTAGATCTTTAAACAATGTCTAAGAGATGAAGTGTATTGTTTAACAAGTTACAATTAAAGGGATTGACCGCTGAACAATATTCAAATATCGAGGTGGCTGTTTGAACAATGTCCAATAGACGAAGTGTATTGTTTAACAATTTACAATTAAAGAGGTTGACCGCCGATCAATATCCAAAAGACGAGGTGGATGCTTGAACAATGTCCAATAGATGAAGTGTATTGTTTAACAATGCCCAGTTGAAGATTTTTTTTTTGAATTTCGCACAAAGCTACTCAAGGGCTATCTGTGCTAGCCGTCCCTAATTTAGCAGTGTAAGACTAGAGGGAAGGCAGCTAGTCATCACCACCCACCGCCAACTTATAATATGATTGACCGTCACATTATAATGCCCCCACGGCTAAAAGGGCGTGCATGGTTGGCACTACGGGGATGCGAACCCGCGACTCTCAGATTACGAGTTGAACGCCTTAACACGCTTGGCCATGCCGGGCCCCCCAGTTGAAGAGGATGGTCGTCAGAATACCCAGAAGTCAAATTGGTAAGTTGAATAATGACTTATAAACGAGTAGCTTTTTTAACAATGCCAAATACCAACAGTTGTCTATATCATGCAACGCATAGAAACGCTTGGTGATATTGTGAATGAAAACTTTCAAGATTTTCACACTTTCACTCTAGAATTTCTCATAAATTACATTATTACGAACATTTTCAACTCTAACCCGACATATTCCAGAACACTTAGCAACAGTTCTGAAAGAGTACGATTTTTTTTATTCAGTTGTCTCTTTCATATAATCCCTCTATGTAAAATCTTTACAATTAAACGAGGCTCTATGAAACATTAAACTTTCTATCATTTGGAACTAATAAATAAACGTACATTGTAAACCGTTCGTCAATGAGGTGACTACTTTTGGAAGACGTTGCTCTTAATGTCGTATTCCACACGAGCGACAAGTACAGAATATAATCAAATGTTTTGTAATGGAAGATAATGCTGAAACCACAACACTTTACCTAGAATAAGAAATCAAAATATAAGGACTCATCTTGATCATTCATATCTATTTTAACAACTTTTATTAATATCATATTTTGTTCAGAAGTAAAATAAAACGTCTTCATAAAATATCGTAATTATTAGAAACTTAGACCATATGGAACAAATTTTTACTTAATAGATGTTTTAAAGATATATCTAAAGAACTCCATTGGTTATTAAGTAAAACATTAATGTGAGTTTCAGAGAGAAACGTTGAACAATAAGAAATAAATTTATATATATATATATATACATATAGTTGTATTATAATGAAGATTCACTGAGATGAAACGTTTGGTCGGAAATGGAACCGTTAAAAGTTGTTAATATTTTGTATAACTTACCATCGTCTAAGAGACTTTAAAAGCTTTTTGGCAGGAATTAGTCTTCTATTACTGAAATAATAACAAGAACATTTGAAAAATCTATTCTCTTCTGTGAAATATGAAATTTACATATATGTATATTTTTAATTAATTACGGTTCTCTGCTAGCTGTGTGTCAGATCGTAGGGCGATGTTGTCTCGACGCGCAGTGTTTATATTACAAAAGAAAGGGGACAACCAATAGTGCGCAGCTATTAAAACACGAAATATTAATTTAGTTAATGGAATATTTCATGTTGAGGAATTCACTACTGTAAACGTTCCTTTGAGAAGAATTGAAGACTTCATGACAATTATATGGAATCCTCATCGTCACTTCAAGTTTTGTGCTCTTAAAAAGACACACAAATGTAAATTTCGTTTATAATTGATTTTGAAGGTTTAGCTCCTATCTCTATAAAAGGATTTGGTTTGTTTTGAAGTTAGCGCAAAGCTACACGAGATCTATTACGAGAATACGAGTCGTCACCACCCATCGCCAACTCTTTTACCAACAAATAGTGGAATTTAGCGTCATATTATAACGCCTCCACAGCTGAAAGGGCGAGCATGTTTGGTGCGACGGGGATTCGAACACACGACCGTAAGATTACGAGTTCAGTGCCTTAACCATTTGGTCGTGCCGGGCCCTATAGAAGGATAGATCTCGAGAGGAATTAATTTAATGGAGACTTACTATTCTGTAATCATTTCAGTTATTGCTATGAAAACCTATGTAATTTTCCAGCAAGAAATGACTAAAATAAACGAAATTTTATAACGTTAATCCTGTCATTAAATAATTCGATAATTGTTTGTTTTTATTCGTTTTGAATTTTGTGCAAAGCTACGCGAGGGCTATCTGCGCTAGCCGTCCCTAATTTAGCAGTGCAAAATTAGAGAGGAGGCAGCTAGTCATCACCAATCTATTGCCAGTTCTGGGGCTACTCTTTCATCAACGAATAGTAGGATTGACCGTAATATTATGACGTACCCACGGCTGAAAGGATAATCATGTTTGACGTGACGGAGATTTGAAACCAAGACCTTCAGATTACGAGTCAAGCGCCCTCACCACCCGGTCATTACAGTCCTAAGTTCGATAAAAGCCTAACTTGTTTGGAGTTAAACACAGAGCTAAACCATAGGTTATCTGTGCCTCGCTCAACTCGGGTATAGAAGTCCAGTTTCTAACGTTGTAAGTCTAAAGACATACTACTGTGCCACTAGGGGGATACCTATTGATTAACCTGTCGGTTTATTTTTCCTTCTGTTCAATATGAACAAACTACTAAATTGTTAGTTTTATATAACCAAACAATATAACATTATCATGGTCGATTTTACGAAACATTAAAAGTACAAAATAAAACAAAAAAATAGAACTTTAGAATGTGTATTTGTTTTTACCTACATTGTTATATTCACTAACCTTATCCTTGTAACTATGTAAACATTTTGAAGAAATCTTGCTAATTAGAAACTGGTATATAGGACTACAGAACTTTCTTATTCACCTAAACACTTATTCTACAAATTTCAACTTTTTGATTGTTTACAATATCCTTGTTTCCTTCACTATGTTTTCATACATATTAAAAATAGCTTCTATTTATGAACATTCTCAGTATATTTTTTATGCAGATTATAGGTGTATTTCATACATGTACATTCTAGTTGTATTTTATTTATGTACATGGTAAATGGGCCCGGCATGGCCAAGCGTGTTAAGGCGTGCGACTCGTAATCTGAGGGTCGCGGGTTCGAATTCCCGTAGCGCCAAACATGCTCGCCCTTTCAGCCGTGGGGGCATTATAACGTGACGGTCAATCCCACTATTCGTTGGTAAAAGAGTAGTCAAAGAGTTGGCGGTGGGTGGTGATGACTAGCTGCCTTCCCTCTAGTATTGCACTGCTAAATTAGGGACGGCTAGCACAGATAGCCCTCGAGTAGCTTTGTGCAAAATTCAAAAACAAACAAACATCGTAAGTGTATTTTATTTCTGAAATTATTTGATGTTAGCTTTTCCAAATAATAACAACTAAATTATATCTCTTTCTTCTGTTTAATAGATCAGGCGACTGAAACATATGGATCAAAAACTGCTGACTGGAACTGGTTACGATAAGATGATGAAGAGAACCTATTTGTGTTGGCGATTGGAAAAGAAAACAACGAAACACACATTAAATCAACTATTCATCAGAACACGTGTTAACTAACTTGTATCTAGTCCGGATTCAGAGTTTCTCTCCTGTTGAATATTATTTACAACTTTTTCTGCTAGTTTGTATTTACAAACACTCATTTCCCTGTTCGTGTGTGTGTGTGGCTTTTTGTGTTATTTCCATATAAAATATTGTTACAAACTAGAATAAAGCCTTTCTATATATATTAAAAGTATGGCTTACTCTGGGAACAAGGTATTTCTTTATGACTCTGGTGAAATTTCTAAAAACAAAATGTTTCTTTGTGACTCTGATGAATATTCTAATAACAAGACGTTTCATTATGACTTTGGGGAATATTCTAATGAGAAGATGTTTCATTATGACTTTGGGGAATATTTTGAGAATATTGTGTTGTTAGTTTTTTTTGGA
The DNA here is from genome assembly GCF_004210375.1 of Tachypleus tridentatus. Lineage (NCBI taxonomy): Eukaryota > Metazoa > Arthropoda > Merostomata > Xiphosura > Limulidae > Tachypleus > Tachypleus tridentatus. Next base: position 261,469,648 of record NC_134837.1, on the reverse strand, counting down.
TAAAGGAATTTCAACAGTTATTAAAGTTTCAGTCTGTCCATTTTAATGCAAGGCTGCACAATAGGTTATGTGAGTTCTGTCTACCAAGGGGAATCGAACCCCAGATTGTTCGTTGTAAGTTTCTAAACGTTATTAAGTGAAATAAAGGTTTATTATGACTATCTTATTTGTTGGGAATAAAAAAAATGTTTTAAAGAATAATCCGTAATTGTTCTATATTAACTTCTCACAGCTAATCAAATTTCATGAAACAAACAAATATCGAATTAGTGATTCAAGCTAAAGCAAAGCTTATACCTCTGTAGCGAATTGCATCTTTATATGAGAACAAAGAAAGCATTGTCGTAAGAAAGTAATAGTAAACAAGTGACTCAGTCATGAAATAGTCTCTGATTTCTTTTTTCTTTTTCTGCTGGCTGGTATTGTTAAAATAGATTGGGGGTGAAAACAGTGGCCAGGTTTATTTGTGATTGGCTGTCAGTATAAAGAAGACGCCAGTATCGACCCAGGGCTCTGCTGTCTTGTCTCGTCTATCATGAATTACGAGTAATGAAGCAGCCATTAGCAGCTTGAGGCTCGGCCTAGAACACTGGGATTTAAAGAAAGGACAAACAGGACGGAAGCTGCTACTGGTAGAAACAGAATGTTAGCTAATCAACTAACTCGCCTTTCTTTCCCTCCCCCCTTAGTCTTAATCAGAATGTTTTTCATTTACTTACTTAATATAATCAAGACAGTTAGAGGGAGTCTCAAATAGATATATAATTATTGTCTTTGTAATTCTAAGTTCACAAAGAGAGCTATGCAAATCTCTATCTTTGTTTGAAAATCAGCATTTAAGGATTCAATAGTTTGTCTCCTTAAATCTTAAACAGTCACAAGCTAAGCCTTTTTATATTTCGAAGTGAAGAACAGAACGTGTTCCATAGCATTTACATGGTTACAGAGCTCAAGCCTAAACTAGATGGCATGTTTAATTAAACTATAGTCTCAATTCCACAGCATTTACATGGTTACAGAGCTCAAGCCTAAACTAGGTGGCATGTTTAATTAAACTATAGCCTCAATTCCATTGCATTTACATGGTTACAGAGCTTAAGCCTAAACTAGATGGCATGTTTAATTAAACTATAGGCTCAATCCTTCGTGGCGAAAAAATGTCATTTTTTATAAAAATTGCTTCCATTAATTGATGTGAAAGAGAGCAGAAGTCAAGTTAGACCAATTTCCAACGCCCTCTAGTTTGATAGTGTGTTATAATAATTTTACCATTGAAATGTCACTTAATAGCTTGATCTCAAACCAGTCAGTAAAAACACTTATAAATTTTGAAATGCTACAAAAGAAAATGCAATATACTAGTAACGTAGGTTAGGTTTTTCTTGGTGAAAGTGGTCTTTCTTGCATTTCACTTTCAGATATAAAGGGAATTCTAAAGTATCAGTAAATTCATGAAATTTGTTTGTTTGTTTGTTTGTTTTCGAATTTCACGCAAAGCTACACGAAGATTATCTGCGCTAGCCGTCCCTAATTTAGCAATGTAAGACAAGAGGGAGGAGTCATCACAACCCACCGCCAACATTTGGCCTACTCTTTCACCAACGAATAGTGGGATTGATCGTACGTTATAACGCCCCGACGGCTGAAAGGGCGAGAATGTTTTGTGTGACATGTTTGTTTCTAGTTACGCCACTTAATCTGTTATTTCGATCAGAAACTGCGAATATTATCCACAAAATACCAAAGCTAGAAATATGAAAAAATAGCTTTGACAGGTACAGTAATGTGGGCTATTAATTTTGGAAGTTTAAGCTCGAATCTAAAATATGAAAAGAGATTAATTAGCTAGATATACGTATACATTCTACATATAGTTAAGTAAAACAATGTGTCTGAAAACAGTTTAATTAACTAGATACACGTACACATTCTACATATAGTTAAGTAAAACAATGTGTCTGAAAACAGTTTAATTAACTAAATACACATACGCATTCTACATATAGTTAAGTAAAACAATGCGTCTGAAAACAGTTTATTTAACTAAATACACGTACACATTCTACATATAGTTAAGTAAAACATATAGTTAAGTAAAACAATGTGTCTGAAAACAGTTTAATTAACTTAATACACGTACCAATTCTATATACAGTTAAGCAAAACAATGTTTCTGAAAACAGTTTAATTAACTAAATACACGTACGCATTCTACATATAGTTAAGTAAAACAATGTTTCTGAAAACAGTTTAATTAACTAAATACACGTACGCATTCTACATATAGTTAAGTAAAACAATGCGTCTTAAAACAGTTTAATTAACTAAATACACGTATCCAATTTTAATCCAGGTTCAGGTGAAATATCTCTTTGTGTAATAAAGACGTTTCAGTCGCACCCTTACTCTTTGTGAACTATGTTAATTAATTTTAATGTTAACTTGCGGCTAATTAAATATAATTTTCTTGCGTTTCAGTTTTATATTGCATTGTTTGTGAAATAACGGCTTTCAAAGATTCCTGATATATCGTTAAAATAACTCACAGCTACCATTTAGTTTTGGACACTTTTGATTCATGTTTATATCTCCTTATCAGGAACCAAATATGCTCGCCCTTTCAGCCTTAGGGGCGTTATTATGTGACGGTCAATCCCACTATTCGTTGGTTAAAGAGTAGCCCAAGAGTTGGCGGTGGGTGGTGATGAATAACCTCCTTTCTTCTAGTCTTACATTGCTAACTTAGGGACTGCTAGTGCAGATAGCCCTCGTGTAGCTTTGCGCTAAATTCAAAACAAACCAAAACCTTATCGGGTACAACAAAATTCACCCTATTACTTTAAATTGTATTGACTAAACCCGAAAACCAACAACGAAGATACTACTGTATTAGAAACATACTTGATCTGACCGTTTTTGATGTGAAAGCTACAAAAGTATTTTGGTTTGTATCATAACGATCCGAAATATTAAATTCATATAGTAGTAACACAACATATACAATCTCAAATTCAGCACATGTTCAGTAAACCTATTTTGTTTTGATTAATTCATTTTACTTTGATGTGTTCTAGGTGCTATAGAATCTGAAACACTTATATTTTCTTTACGTAAAATTTTACACGTCCAAAGTCATGTCTTTAACTTAAAGTGTTAACCAATCTTGAAATTAAAACACCAACAACGTGACTTCCATTAATCATGCTTTATAAAGACACGTCCCGCACCCCGTGATAATCCCCGGGGGGTGGGAGGAGGGTAACTTCCTTCGTCGTTAATTGTAATAAATCTGATGGCTGTGATTACGTACTATTTTTCCCTGTACAACAAACGTTTTTTTTTATAAAAGTTTCTCTGAAAGAAATGTCGGTCTCAATGCATGCTTCTTGACAATCTCTTCACATATTATAAGTAGACCAAATGCATAGAATTTAATTGAAGTTACATCAAGAGGCTTGACAGGTTTCTAGTATATTGGGATTGTTATGGTTCCATTTCTCTGTTATCTTTGTCACTGAAACAGTCTTTAAGCCTTCACTAATTAAATCCTTGTTTATAGTTAAGTCCCACCTCTTCACAGTGGGTTTTGGGCTTGGAAGACACCCAGAGTTAAGTCCCACCTCTTCAGAAGACACCCAGAGTTAAGTCCCACCTCTTCACAGTGGGTTTTGGGCTTGGAAGAACCCAGACACACCAGAGTTAAGTCCCACCTCTTCACAGCGGGTTTTGGGCTTGGAAGACTCTCTTTCGTAATCCCAGTGTTTATTTTATTGTTCTAAAGTTCTACTACGTGAACGTTTTGTTCTGTGGATAACTTTGAAGATTCAAGGATCGCTTCGTTTAAATGCTGTGCCCTCTGGCTCTGTGTACCCTTCCCAGTGGCAAGTCTGCAGGCTCACAACGCTAAAATTCGGGTTTCGATACTCGTGGTGCACAAAACACAAATTGTACAGCCTTGTGCTTAATAACAACAAAACCAAACGCAGTCTGTATTGTTTATAAGCGCCCTTGAATTGCCATATAAATATTGTTCGTGTAAAGAACGAATAAACCTCATGTAAGTCAACATTTCATTGGAAAATACCTTAATTTATAAAGTATTATCTTTCAAACCGATTTTTTCAAAACCTTTAAATATTTTAAAGCTTTTTCTGGAACATTTGGCGGCTCGGCATGAGAATAAAATAGTACACTTAAAGAACAGTAAAAATACATAGGTAAAAATAGTAAAAACGTATATTTAAGTGACAAAACATTTATATTTTTCGTAGATTTCTCAGCAGCTCTATAATAAGTTTACCAAACTAGCAAAGTTCGACAGCAGTCCGAGACTTTAGATCGAAGGCTTATATATATTTAAAATGATGTGTCCAGGAAAATGTCCTAAAATATAATAAAGAAGTGTGGAAGTATCAACACTGAGAAAAAAAAGACACTAAATATGGTAAAAGTTAATTATTATATTTAATGAAATAAAATATTCTAACACTAAATACGGTAAAAGTTAATTATATATTTAATTAAATAAAATATTCTAACACTAAATATGATAAAAGTTAATTATATTTTTAATGAAATATAAGATTATGGCCATCAAATCGATTAGAAATCAATAATAATTTTGCATAAAATGGATAATTACCAAAACAAAACTGAAACAAAAGAACAGAAGAATCGTCTAACGTTGCTTAATCAAAAGTGTGCCTAATTTTAATACCCGAAGGTCAGCTTGGAGTTAAACGATTTCCTCATTTTTTGTGACCTTAAGGAAATTCAGAGTTCCTAAGATCAATAGACTTTGCTGACCAGTTTTTTACTCCAAGAAGACAACATTGGGCTGAAAAGGACAGAAGCACGTGCAAGAATTAACTTCTGCACCGTTATGTTTTGTTTACACTAATGTTTTATGTTATGTTCTGTTTACACTGATGTTTTATGTTCTGTTCTGTTTACACTGATGTTTTATGTTCTGTTCTGTTTACACTGATGTTTTATATTATGTTCTGTTTACACTGATGTTTTATGTTCTGTTCTGTTTACACTGATGTTTTATGTTATGTTTTGTTTACACTGATATTTTATGTTATGTTCTGTTTACACTGATGTTTTATGTTATGTTTTGTTTACACTGATATTTTATGTTATGTTCTGTTTACACTGATGCTTTATGTTATGTTCTATTTACACTGTTGTTTTATGTTATGTTCTATTTACACTGGTGTTTTATGTTATGTTCTGTTTACACTGATGTTTTATGTTATGTTCTGTTTACACTGATGTTTTATGTTATGTTCTATTTGCACTGATATTTTATGTTATGTTTTGTTTACATTAATGTTTTATGTTATGTTCTGTTTACACTGATGCTTTATGTTATGTTCTATTTACACTGATATTTTATGTTATGTTCTGTTTACACTGATGCTTTATGTTATGTTCTATTTACACTGATGTTTTATGTTCTGTTCTGTTTACACTGATGTTTTATGTTCTGTTCTGTTTGCACTGGTGTTTTATGTTATGTTCTGTTTACACTGATGTTTTATGTTATGTTCTGTTTGCACTGGTGTTTTATGTTATGTTCTGTTTACACTGGTGTTTTATGTTATGTTCTGTTTACACTGATGTTTTATGTTATGTTCTATTTGCACTGATATTTTATGTTATGTTCTGTTTATACTGATGCTTTATGTTATGTTCTATTTACACTGATATTTTCACACAAGATATTCTGTTCCCGTGTCATTCCTGTTATTGTTAGGTGGATAATGAAGCAATAGACATTTCTTACAAGTACTGGGTAAGGTTAGCAGTTATAACACGGTAACTATTAAAACTGTGCTAACGTTTTCATCAGACACCCTAGTACTGCATTAGAGAAACATTTTTATACTGGTTTATGAAGACAGTACCTGGTATTTCAGTAGAGAGACATGTTACATGAGTAACACTTAAAGTGTTTGATGAAGGTAACAGACAGACTTTAGCAAGTTATGATAAAATACTATTTCATGGACAAACTGATGTAAAATATGTAGAACAATAACTAAATAATTCTAACAATAAAATAAATACAATGACGACACAAATAAACAACAAAGTATAATACATATAAATACAAAGTATAAAATAAATAAAGAAAATGTACAATACTAAGTACAATAGAAATCAATACAAAGTTACAATACAAATCAATACAAAGTTACAATACAAATCAATTCAAAGTTACAATACAAATCTACATAGAGTGCAATACAAATCAATAAAGATACAATACCATTGAATAAAAAGTACAATAGAAAAAATACAAACTACAATAAAAACCAATACAAAATAAATAAAATCAATATAAAGTATAATACACATCGATATAAAGTACAAAGAAATCAATACAAAGTAAAATACAAATCAATACAAAATACAATATAAATCGATATAAAGTACAATAGAAATAAATGTTAAAAAATAAAGATACAATACCATTCAATACAAAGTACAAGAGAAATTAATACCAAGTGCAATACAAACCAATACAAGTACAATACATTTACAGACCCCAAGGTAGAAATATATGTAACTGAGCCAAGAAAGAATTTAGTTCATTTTATGGACACTGTTTACTGTAAACTTGCAGTGTTACCACCTGTCATTAAATTTATTTTAATTATTCCATACCTGTCTTTCATAGTGTCATACAGACTTTAACATTTCTTCATCTGTACCTGAAAATCTTGACAGTTTTACTTTCTGTGACATAGAGTTATATAGGTCAAACTTGTGATGTTTTTTTCTAATAACAGAAAATTTGCACTCAGTGCTATATTTATAGCTCTCAGAAAAATCCAGTACAAAATATTGAAAGAGGTCCCAATGTTCTGTTCTAGTGTTTTATCTACACACAGTCCTAGTGTTCTCACCAAATGTTTATGTTACACTACACACAGTACTAGTGTTCTCACCAAATGTTTACGTTACACTACACGCAGTCCTGGTGTTCTCACCAAATGTTTATGTTACACTACACGCAGTCCTGGTGTTCTCACCAAATGTTTATGTTACACTACACGCAATCCTGGTGTTCTCACTAAATGTTCATGTTACACTACACACAGTCCTAGTGTTCTCACCAAATGTTTACGTTACACTACACACAGTCCTAGTGTTCTCACCAAATGTTTACGTTGCACTACACACAATCCTAGTGTTCTCACCAAATGTTTATGTTACACTACACAAGTCCTAGTATTCTCACCAAATGTTTATGTTACACTACACGCAGTCCTGGTGTTCTCACCAAATGTTTATGTTACACTACACACAGTCCTAATGCTCTTACTGTTTATCTCTTCTTTCCTTGTTTGTGTCAATCTCATAACATCGATAAGTTTGTTCAGTCGATTTCTTATTGGCTGGAGTTAATTATCAGTAACAACCAATGTGGGCCTGGCATGGCCAAGCGCGTAAGGCGTGCGACTCGTAATCCGAGGGTCACGGGTTCGCGTCCGCGTCGCGCCAAACATGCTCGCACTCCCAGCCGTGGGGCGTTATAATGTTATGGTCAACCCTACTATTCGTTGGTAAAAGAGTAGCTCAAGAGTTGACGGTGGGTGGTGATGACTAGCTGCCTTCCCTCTAGTCTTACACTTAGGGACGGCTCGGTGCAGTGGGCTAACAACCTACTCACTCAAATACTTGTTGAAGAATCCGCAAGCGATTGCGGCCCTATGTTCCTAGATGGAATCTAATGGTGATAACTAACTAACTAACTAACAACCAATCTACTGAAACAGTTTTTATATTGGTTCTCACATGTTTTGCGTTGCATTAATGTTGTAACTAATTTCAACTAGTACATCAAACCACTTAACAACTGAAGATTTTTTTCAACTAGTACATCAAACCACTCACAACTGAAGATTTTTTTTCAACTAGTACATCAAACCACTTAACAACTGAAGATTTTTTTTTCAACTAGTACATCAAACCACTTAACAACTGAAGATTTTTTTTCAACTAGTACATCAAACCACTTAACAACTGAAGATTTTTGTTTTCAACTAGTACATCAAACCACTTAACAACTGAAGATTTTTTTTCAACTAGTACACCAAACCACTTAACAACTGAAGATTTTTGTTTTCAACTAGTACATCAAACCACTTAACAACTGAAGATTTTTTTTTCAACTCGTACATTAAACCACTTAACAACTGAAGATTTTTTTTTCAACTAGTACATCAAACCACTTAACAACTGAATATTTTTTTTCAACTAGTACATCAAACCACTTAACAACTGAAGATTTTGTTTTCAACTAGTACATCAAACCATTTAACAACTGAAGATTTTTTTTCAACTAGTACATCAAACCACTTAACAACTAAAGATTTTTTTTCAACTAGTACATCAAACCACTTAACAACTGAAGATTTTTTTTCAACTAGTACATCAAACCACTTAACAACTAAAGATTTTTTTCAACTAGTGCATCAAACCACTTAACAACTGAAGATTTTTTTTCAACTAGTACATCAAACCACTTAACAACTGATTTTTTTTTTAAGAGAGCTAGAAATCATAGTTTTCATGCCAAGCTAATTTGATCATTTTGCGCTGGTGTTCTCCACATTGAAAGGTAGGATTTTGGTCTTAATTAATTTTACTTTTAATTTAATCTTATTAATAAGCGAATAATCAATAGTTTTTTTTTCCGAAAAAATGTGTTTTCTAAGCACGACAAGGGGACAGCGCTGTTGAGCTATTAATTATCGTCCAGAAATATATAATTAAAATGAGGCTTGTTATGAAATTGATTTTGACTTTGATGTATGAAGAAACGTTTCAAAGATTCATATGTTCTGCAACTACGATTCTTTCATCTGTGTGTTGATTATTGCGTTTTCGAGCTAGCCGGAATAAGAGAGAGATACGTACAGTGAAGGATAGAACCGTTTGCCAGCTGGTTCAGCTAGGCACCGACAAAGATCGAGTGTTGGCTTCATTACAGATACCTGCATTGATCGAAGCTCTCTGTCGAAAAGTGTTGAGAAAAGGAACGCCGAGAACTGACGTTTTTCTATAGAATAACGAAACAAGTTGTACAACATAGGAAATGGAGAAAATATTTGAATGGAGCTGATTTATCGAATACTTTCTATTAGAATTAAAAGAACTGCGTTTAGCGTTGTTTTAACAGCATTTACTAACAACGCTTGTAGGAAAATATCAAAGAACCGTTAGATAAAGGATGGGGTAACAAAGAATCGACTTTTACGTTTTATATGAGTAATTAAATTCTAATATGTATTTGTTAAGACGTGTACCATTAACCCTCAATTTACCAATTTGTTGTTGTTTTTTACGTTTCTTTACCTGTTCCTGTTGTTGTTTATATAGTATATTACCATGTATATCGAAACAAGGTATTGGTAGTTCAGTGGTAAATACAACAACTTATTGTTTACATTCTATCATTTTCTTTTGTTGCTATGTTATCTGTCTATCTTGTGTAAAACTCCAAACTACACAATGGCTACCTATGACGTTCCCTCACGTGTATCGAAAGCTAAGTTTTTAGCGTCATAAGCCTATAGCTTACTGATGTGTCACTGGAGAGTTATAATGTCGTCGGTTAAAAACAGTATAATCATAACAACTGAAAATATAAGTTATTTTTCTTTGGTGTACAACAACATGATTTTGGTAATGGTTAAGGGTCTCCACAGTCGGAATGTCTCAGGTCTAAATCCGGCCCTGGGTATAGATCTAACAGTAGTAATCCGGCCCTGGGTATAGATCTAACAGTAGTAATCCGGCTTTGGGTATAGATCTAACAGTAGTAATCCGGCCCTGGGTATAGATCTAACAGTAGTAATCCGGCTCTGGGTATAGATCTAACAGTAGTAATCCGGCTCTGGGTATAGATCGAACAGTAGTAATCTGGCTCTGGGTATAGATCAAAACAATAGTAATACGGCCATGGATATAGATCTAACAGTAGTAATCCGGCCCTGGGTATAGGTCAAAACAGTAGTAATCGGGCCCTGGGTATAGATTAAAACAGTGGTAATCCGGCCCTGAGTATAGATCTAACAGTAATAATCCGGCCCTGGGTATAGATCTAACAGTAGTAATCCGGCCCTGGGTAAGATCTAACAGTAGTAATTGGGCTCTGGGTATAGATCAAAACAGTAGTAATCTGGCCCTGAGTATAGATCTAACAGTAGTAATCCGGCCCTGGGTACAAATCTAACAGTAGTATCGTAGTAATGTTTCTGGTATAAATCTAATAGAAATATTTACAGTACAAATCTAACAGTAGTATCGTAGTAATGTTTCTGGTATAAATCTAATAGAAATATTTACAGTACAAATCTAACAGTAGTATCGTAGTAATGTTTCTGGTATAAATCTAATAGAAATATTTACAGTACAAACCTAACAATAGTTAATAATAATGTTTCTGGTATAAATCTAATAGTAATGTGATACAAATGTTTACAGTACAAATCTAACAGTGGTATCATAGTAATGTTTCTGGTATAAATCTAATAGTAATGTGATACAAATGTTTACAGTACAAATCTAACAGTGGTATCATAGTAATGTTTCTGGTATAAATCTAATAGTAATGTGATAGAAATGTTTACACTACAAATCTAACAGTGGTATCATAGTAATGTTTCTGGTATAAATCTAATAGTAATGTGATAGAAATGTTTACAGTACAAATCTAACAGTGGTATCATAGTAATGTTTCTGGTATAAATCTAATAGTAATGTGATAGAAATGTTTACAGTACAAATCTAACAGTGGTATCATAGTAATGTTTCTGGTATAAATCTAATAGTAATGTGATAGAAATGTTTACAGTACAAATCTAACAGTAGTATCATAGTAATGTTTCTGGTATAAATCTAATAGTAATGTGATAGAAATGTTTACAGTACAAATCTAACAGTGGTATCATAGTAATGTTTCTGGTATAAATCTAATAGTAATGTGATAGAAATGTTTACAGTACAAATCTAACAGTAGTATCATAGTAATGTTTCTGGTATAAATCTAATAGTAATGTGATAGAAATGTTTACAGTATAAATCCAGGAGTAACATGATCGTACGGTTTGCAATAAAAAGGTTATTGTAACATTACAATGTCACTCACAGTGAAAACATTACTTTCATGTTGACATGAAAGAACAAAATACACAGTGAAAGAAGGACAGTAAAAGTATCTTTGAAACTACTAGTGAACGTGGTGTTAGAATAACCAGTAAAGTGTCTATTGAAATCATGACACTGACATTACACATAAACCATAAAGTTTCATGGATAACAATAATATTAGAATGTAACAATAATGTTGAAGCTGTAATAATACCCTATATTATACAATGTACATGTAACACTCACATGGTTCTACAGTTTACAGAAAAATATGATTGATAAAATAAAAATAAAAAATATTATTTTGTTAGTAATAGTAATGTTAAAGCTAAATTATAACTTAACTCGTTTTTTACTAGAGTTTCATAATAAATATTAGCGTTCCAATAAGTCTTCGTAAATAAAAAAATGTAAGAGTTAGATTACAATATTCCAGTTAGATTGGATATACTCTCATTTTGGAAAATTTTTGCTTTCTTTTGAAAATATTGAACTTTATTGCGTCGTTTATTTCATATACTATTAGAGCGCTTAACGGACCTAATGTACCGTTTCTAAAGTACTTCACTTTTTGCAAATCTACAACGTTTTTGTACCAAGGTTAAATTTTTGTTAAAGTTTTATTTGATATCGGTATAGAATACTTAAACTTAATCTGTCAAAAATTAATATACTTTCAATATTCTTGTAGTTCACGAATTCTATTACTAGTTGGAAGTTATCTCCGTGGGTCATTAAGCTGACAGCTGAGTTGGAACTAAAGACAACGAGAACTCTTCTGAAAAAAACAACAGATATTTAAAGAAATAGCATAGAAGAATAATTCTTTCCAAGTTGCGTGTTTTAACTTGAACTATAAATTGTTCCGAGCCAATAAACGTGTTCTGGTATGCAACTAGATATGATTAATAGAGCTAGCAAAGTCATTGTGTGGAAAGGTATATCATCCTTTGTACTCACGTGCATTCAACTTGAAATCGTTTGTTTTGTTGAAAAGTGGACATTGACTCTAAGAAAACATCACATTTCTTTCAATCAGAGGAATGATTTGTTTATTATTTTTTCGCTTCTTTGTTTAACGAAAAGTTGTGTGTTTGTGTTTTTCTTACAACGAAGCCACATCGGGCTATCTGCTGAGCCCACCGAGGGGAATCGAACCCCTGATTTTAGCGTTATAAATCCGTAGACATACCGCTGTGCCAGGAGGGGGCTAGCGAAAAGTTAAACGATGAACATGAAAGAAACTAAATCTTTAATTTACGTTCTAGTGTTTTTTAAACATTATGTCAAATTACTAATATATTGTTAAATATCAAAGTAGGAAAACATATTGTTCAATACAAGAGTAAAATAAAAATACTGTTGAAGACGAAAGTAAAATATTGTTGAACAAGAAAGTAAAATAAAATATTATTGAACACGAAAGTAAAATAAAGATTTTGTTGAACACGAAAGAAAAAGAAAAATATTGTTGAATACCAAAGTAAACTAAAAACTCTAGCTTAATATTAAACTAGAACAAAACATTGTTCACTTTCAAAGCAAGATAAAATATTTCATTGTTAAATAGGCTTAAGCACAGTGAAATCGACGACTATGACGAGTATTTTTAAAAAGGAACGCCCTGATTTATTTCAGGTTTTCTTTTTTTAACATAAATATATTACTCTGAACTCTTTCGTTCTACAAGAAACAATATCGTGTCTCTGTAATGAATTTTATAAACTCATTTTAGTGACGTTAAAGTTCAAACATGAAGTGGTTTAGCATCGATGTATGTTTAACGATTTCGGTGTTCTGGTATTAAACTTTTAATTAAAAATGTTCACCTACTAGAAAAAGAAACAAAAACCGATTTTCTCGTCACTAAACATGGAAATTAATTAAAAGCAGTACCTGGAAAATTTGTAGTGCTATTTTAAGACGTAATCACCAGACACTATTGAACTTTACTATAAAGAATGTTGCAGAAAAAATAAGAAACTGTAACACTTGTTATTCTCAGTAATAAGTCTGGTCATTATGAATTTCCTTTTTTAAAACAATCAGTAGAATATACTGTATCATGTAGACTACTGAAAGAGTAGTTATCTTAAACATCTTACATTAAGTGAAACTCTATCAAAGAGCAAGATTTCAGGCCAGTTGAAAAGAATTGATTTTCTGGTAACGTCGAAAGAAAAATCAATGATTTGCTTAAGGCGGAATTTGTTTAAAGAATTAAACTACCGATATAATTCATTATTCTTTATTCAAACTTTTGTGAACTACTATCTTCATTATTGTAGGATTAGCAGCAGTTATTGTTTCTAAATTCGACAATAATCATATTTCCAATTGGATTACTTCTTGTCTCTTTAACCATCTTTGAATTACTCTCTGAGATGTTGCAAAGCAAACCATCTGTCTGACCCACTTCTACCCGACTACAATAATTACCTTCGGTGATACATCATTAAAGCAAGACGTTTAGAAACAAAAAGATGAACTTTGACCTCAGTGTGTTACGTTAATGTTTTCACTTTCAGTAAACATATTTTACTCGAATATTTTTCATTGTTTTAACCTACATTCTGTTTTTCAATTATTGTATTTATGTGTTTAATATACTTACATTCAATCGGGTTATGCTTTATTTGCACCCTTACTTGTTGTATTTTACACATGTTTCAATCACTGTATTATACTCACTTCATTACTCTGAATAGGAGCATGTTACGTATGTTTTAATGAATCAGTGTATTATACTTACTTACTTTTATAGGTGTATTTTACTTATGTTTCAAACAATATATTGTACTTTCTTCCTTATTTTTAATAGATGTATTTTTGTATGTTTCAATCACTGTATTATACTTACATCTTTACTTATAATAGGTCAATTTTTATGTTTCACTTGTTCATCAAAATACGTTTATAGAAGGCGCGAACTTCGCCAACCTCACAACACAGTGCCATGTTTTTTCCACTCTCACAATCCTTCAACAAATGTCGGCACGCGACAGAAGAAGTCATTGACACTGGGTAATAGACTGTCTTTCTCACGTAACTCCGCCCACTAAAACAAAAACAAATTCTTAACAAATGAGCGCTGAATGATAGCAGAGTTTTTCCTTAAATAGAGTGAACAAAATAATATAAAAATCCGTTCTGGTGGACTATCGTAGAAACACCGTGCGAAGTACATTTACAGAAAATCAAACCATCACGTTTGTTTACTATTAGAGGTACCAGTAAAAACACACAGAAACAACAAGATGGATTAAATAATACAGTTGAAGGTTAGAGAAATCCTGCCTTCACCTTTTAAACTCATGGAAGAGAAAATTTGAAATCCTTTTAATAACAATACACTGAACTTTTAAATTATCGGTAAAATTCATGTAAGTCACTGACATGGTTGCATTAGAACTAAACATGAAGTGAAGTTAATATCTACAACGATAAGCTAAACTTTGACGCCTCAAGCAGATAAGAATACGTGGAAGTAGCTCGTGGCATTCGATACTCAGGAAATAGAAAAGGTAATTACGTATAATGGAGTTTAAGGACCCCATTGGATGAAGAAAGTAATTTTTGGGTTTATGTTTTATGTAGACATTTTTTACATCATTGTAACCTGCAATATGGAATTTTGAGAGTAGTTTGCGTCGGCGAAACTTATTAACCCACGGGGTTTACCAAAACAATCTACACGGTCTTATAAATAGCATGACGGTGACGAAACTCAGTGTTAACTTCCCTCGAACCTGGGTAACAACACCAGAAAATCTGAAAAATTATTTCTTACAACGAAACTGTTACGACTTACCTTAAAATGATTTTCATTTTAACTTACGAATTACCTGTAATGAATATTGTTTTTATGTGTTAACTTACGAATTACATTTAACGGATAGTGATTTTATGACGTTAACTTACGAATTACTTTCAACGGATACTGGTTTTATGAAATTAACTTACAAATTACCTTTAACGAATACCGGTTTCATGAAGTTAAGTTACGAATTACATTTAATGGATACTGGTTTTATGAAGTTAACTTACGAATTATTTTAGCGTATACTGGTTTTATGAAGTTAACTTACGAATTACCCCTAACGGATACTGGTTTTATGAAGTTAATGTACGAATTACTTTCGTCGGATACTGGTTTTATGAAGTTAACTTACAAATTACCTATAACGTTACTGGTTTTATGAAGTTAACTTACGAATTACTTTCAACGGATAATGGTTATATGAAGTTAATGTACGAATTACTTTCATCGGATACTGGTTTTACGAAGTTAACTTACAAATTACCTATAACGTTACTGGTTTTATGAAGTTAACTTACGAATTACTTTCAACGGATACTGGTTTTATGAAGTTAACGTACGAATTACTTTCATCGGATACTGGTTTTATGAAGTTAACTTACGAATTATTTTTAACGTACACTGGTTTTATGAAGTTAACTTCCGAATTACCTTTAACGGATACGGATTTTATGAAGTTAAATAATGAATTACCCCTAACGGATACTGGTTTTATGAAGTTAACGTACGAATTACTTTCATCGGATACTGGTTTTATGAAGTTAACTTCCGAATTACTTTAACGGATACTGGTTTTATGAAGTTAATGTACGAATTACTTTCATCGGATACTGGTTTTATGAAGTTAACTTACAAATTACCTATAACGTTACTGGTTTTATGAAGTTAACTTACGAATTGCTTTCATCGGATACTGGTTTTATGAAGTTAACTTACGAATTACATTTAATGGATACTGGTTTTATGAAGTTAACTTACGAATTATTTTAGCGTATACTGGTTTTATGAAGTTAACTTACGAATTACCCCTAACGGATACTGGTTTTATGAAGTTAATGTACGAATTACTTTCATCGGATACTGGTTTTATGAAGTTAACTTACGAATTACTTTCAACGGATACTGGTTTTATGAAGTTAACGTACGAATTACTTTAATCGGATACTGGTTTTATGAAGTTAACTTACGAATTACATTTAATGGATACTGGTTTTATGAAGTTAACTTACGAATTATGTTTAACGTACACTGGTTTTATGAAGTTAACTTCCGAATTACCTTTAACGAATATGGATTTTATGAAGTTAAATAATGAATCACCCCTAACGGATACTGGTTTTATGAAGTTAACGTACGAATTACTTTCATCGGATACTGGTTTTATGAAGTTAACGTACGAATTACTTTAACGTATACTGGTTTTAAGAAGTTAACTTACTAATTATTTAAACGTATATTGGTTTTATGAAGTTAACTTACGAATTACCCCTAACGGATACTGGTTTTATGAAGTTAACGTACGAATTACTTTCATCGGATACTGGTTTTATGAAGTTAACTTACGAATTACATTTAACGGATACTGGTTTTATGAAGTTAACTTACGAATTATTTTTAACGTATATTGGTTTTATGAGGTTAACTTACAAATTACCTATAACATTACTGGTTTTATGAAGTTAACTTACGAATTACTTTCAACGGATACTGGTTTTATGAAGTTAACGTACGAATTACTTTCATCGGATACTGGTTTTATGAAATTAAATCATGAATTACCTGTAACGGATGCTGGTTTTATGAAATTAACTTACGAATTACCTTTAACAGATACTGATTTTATGAAGTTAAATAATGAATTACATGTAACGGATACAGGTTTTATAAAGTTAACTTACGAATAACCTTTTAACGGATACTGGTTTTATGAAGTTGACTTACTAATTATTTTTAACGTATATTGGTTTTATGAGGTTAACTTACAAATTACTTTCAACGGATACTGGTTTTATGAAGTTAACGTACGAATTACTTTCATCGGATACTGGTTTTATGAAGTTAACTTACAAATTACCTATAACGTTACTGGTTTTATGAAGTTAACTTACGAATTGCTTTCATCGGATACTGGTTTTATGAAGTTAACTTACGAATTACATTTAATGGATACTGGTTTTATGAAGTTAACTTACGAATTATTTTAGCGTATACTGGTTTTATGAAGTTAACTTACGAATTACCCCTAACGGATACTGGTTTTATGAAGTTAATGTACGAATTACTTTCATCGGATACTGGTTTTATGAAGTTAACTTACAAATTACCTATAACGTTACTGGTTTTATGAAGTTAACTTACGAATTACTTTCAACGGATACTGGTTTTATGAAGTTAACGTACGAATTACTTTAATCGGATACTGGTTTTATGAAGTTAACTTACGAATTACATTTAATGGATACTGGTTTTATGAAGTTAACTTACGAATTATGTTTAACGTACACTGGTTTTATGAAGTTAACTTCCGAATTACCTTTAACGAATACGGATTTTATGAAGTTAAATAATGAATCACCCCTAACGGATACTGGTTTTATGAAGTTAACGTACGAATTATTACGAATTACTTTCATCGGATACTGGTTTTATGAAGTTAACGTACGAATTACTTTAACGTATACTGGTTTTAAGAAGTTAACTTACTAATTATTTAAACGTATATTGGTTTTATGAAGTTAACTTACGAATTACCCCTAACGGATACTGGTTTTATGAAGTTAACGTACGAATTACTTTCATCCGATACTGGTTTTATGAAGTTAACTTACGAATTACATTTAACGGATACTGGTTTTATGAAGTTAACTTACGAATTATTTTTAACGTATATTGGTTTTATGAGGTTAACTTACAAATTACCTATAACATTACTGGTTTTATGAAGTTAACTTACGAATTACTTTCAACGGATACTGGTTTTATGAAGTTAACGTACGAATTACTTTCATCGGATACTGGTTTTATGAAATTAAATCATGAATTACCTGTAACGGATGCTGGTTTTATGAAATTAACTTACGAATTACCTTTAACAGATACTGATTTTATGAAGTTAAATAATGAATTACATGTAACGGATACAGGTTTTATAAAGTTAACTTACGAATAACCTTTTAACGGATACTGGTTTTATGAAGTTGACTTACTAATTATTTTTAACGTATATTGGTTTTATGAGGTTAACTTACAAATTACTTTCAACGGATACTGGTTTTATGAAGTTAACGTACGAATTACTTTCATCAAATACTGGTTTTATGAAGTTAACTTACGAATTATTCTAACGTATACTGGTTTTATGAAGTTAACTTACGAATTATTTTAACGTATACTGGTTTTATGAAGTTAACTTCCGAATTACCTTTAACGGATACTGGTTTTATAAAGTTAACTTCCGAATTACCTTTAACGGATACTGGTTTTATGAAGTTAACTTACGAATTACCCCTAACGGATAGTGGTTTTATGAAGTTAACTTACGAATTATTTTTAACGTATATTGGTTTTATAAAGTTAACTTACAAATTACCTATTTCGTTACTGGTTTTATGAAGTTGACTTACTAATTATTTTTAACGTATACTGGTTTTACGAAGTTAACTTCCGAATTACCTTTAACGGATACTAGTTTCATGAAGTTAACTTACGAATTATCTTTAACGGATACTTGTTTTATGAAGTTAACAAACGATTTACTTTCATCGGATACTGGTTTTATGAAGTTAACTTACGAATTACATTTAATGAATACTGGTTTTATGAAGTTATCTTACGAATTACTTCCAACGTATACTGGTTTTATGAAATTAACTTACGAATTATTTTTAACGTATACTGATTTTATGAAGTTAAATAATGAATTACCTGTAACGGATACTGGTTGATGAAGGTAACTTACGAATTACCTTTAACGGATACTGATTTTATGAAATTAAATAATGAATTATCTGTAACGGATACTGGTTTTATGAAGTTAACTTACGAATTACCTTTAACGGATACTGATTTTATGAAGTTAAATAATGAATTACCTGTAACGGATGCTGGTTTTATGAAGTTAACTTACGAATTACCTTTAACAGATACTGATTTTATGAAGTTAAATAATGAATTACCTGTAACGGATACAGGTTTTATAAAGTTAACTTACGAATTACCTCTTAACGGATACTGGTTTTATGAAGTTGACTTACGAAGTACATTTAACGGATACTGGTTTTATGAAGTTAACTTACAAATTATTTTTAGCGTATATTGGTTTTATAAAGTTAACTTACAAATTACCTATAACGGATACTGGTTTCATTAAGTTAACTTACGAATTACTTTCAACGGATACTGGTTTCATTAAGTTAACTTACGAATTACTTTCAACGGATACTGGTTTCATGAGGTTAACTTACGAATTACATTTAACGGATACTGGTTTCATGAAGTTTACAGCTTGCTTACAAAAATCAAATTCTTCTGTCATTTACCAGATTGTTCTTGTATATATGTAAATGGAAGGGGACCCAACCTTTCTAATCGAATAAGAGAATAAGGGAGGGTTTTGACATAAGGACCCGTACAAAGTTTACCGTTAACAAAACGTGCAGTTATTAACTTTTATAAAATCAACTAACTGGCTGGAAAGCCTACAAATTACATCATTAGTTACATTCTTGTCATACATTTCTTTATGACCTCATGTGACAGTGATGTGTAGAAGAGTGTTTTATTTATGGCTTGAAATCTAATGTGACAGTAATGTCTAAAACAGTGTATTCTTTATGACTTCACAACTCATGTGACCGTTATGTATATTACACTGTTTTACTTATGACTTCACACCTCATATGTCAGTGATGTCTAAAACAGTGTTTTCTTTATGACCTCACAACTCATGTGACCATGATGTGTAGAACAGTGTTTTATTTATGACTTCCTACTCAACTCATCAGTGATATTTATAACAGTGGTTTCTTTGTGACTGGAACCGTTGTCATCAATTATCTCGATGATGGCCAACGTTGGTGGTCAAACACTAGTTAACTAAACGGTTTGTACAGTACGAGTATTTGGCACATAATAAGTTACCTGGGAATTTAGAGTAAAATGTTTCTGTCTTAGAGAAACAAGACAATATAAGTAATCTCATTCTTTACCTTAAATAAAACCTCCACAAGTTTTAACTGTCCAAACTTCTGTTCTTCTCTGATGCTTTAAAATATCAATTTTGATCCTTATGTTCTAGAGATGCCAAACACGATAGCAAAGACTCCTATAGTTACATCTGGGAAACGTTTGTGTTTTCTTTTCAATATTACAAATATTCCAATACTGAACAAAAGAGAAATAGAACCGAGAAGGAATTCCTTATGTATCCTCCAGTGGCACAGCGAGACTGTCTGCGTTGTAAATCGAGTTTCGATACTCTTGGCAGGAAGAGCACAGATATCTCGTTGTGTAACTTTTTGCTTAATTACAAACATTGAGTGTTACAAATTGTTAAAGAAGAAAAAGACCACGTGTTCAGAGCAGTTGAACAAGAGTTAGAAGTAACCGAATTTTAAATTCGTGAGAAATATGATCCTTCTACTTGTAGGCGAATAAACGTTTCGTGTTAACAGTGATGCATTCCGAAAGAAAAAGACACAACACCCATCAGTCTAAAGTGTTCTTGGCAGTTTGTATTTGAATATGCTTCTAAGTTAACTGGAAAGGAAAACAACGCTGGATTGATTGTTTCTAGGAACTCTCGGTTTCACACCACAATTTGTACGCTTATTTTCTTGTCAGTAAACTTCGAAAAATAAAATCTTTCTGAAAAATTAAGAATTTTTAAATTGTTAGAAATAAAAAATTATTAATTCAAAGATTTTTAGGAGTTAAATACTTAGTTAAAATTCTACCACCAGATGGCGCTTTCCATAGAGTTATGTTTGTTTTACTTACCTGGAGCTAACGGTCGTTCAAAGCACAGTGGCCCGGCATGGCCAAATGGGTTAAGGCGTTTGACTTGTAATCTAAGGGTCGCGCACCAAACGTGTTTGCCCTCTCAGCTGTGGGGGCGTTATAATGTCACAGTGAATGCCAATTTGTTGGTAAAAGAGTAGCTCAAAAGTTGGCAGTGGGTGGTGATGACTAGCTGCCTTCCCTCTAATCTTACACGACTGAATTAGAGACGGCTAACCCAGATAGCCCTCGAGCATCTTTGCGCGAAACTAAAAAACAAACAAAATAAGTTAAGCACAGCTTTCCTAACATACTCCAGTCTGGGCTGCGCACCCTGTAAACATTTTAATTTGTTTCATTAAGATAAACATAATTTATACAACGCCACGTGTTAGTATACTTTGAAATATGATATAATTCTTTAAAAATCTTTGAATTTTGATTAATTTTTATAACTTTCGGTTTTGCCCCGTAAGCATTTTTGTTTGTTTGTTTGGGAATTTCGCACAAAGCTACTCGAGGGCTATCTGTGCTAGCCGTCCCTAATTTAGCAGTGTAAGACTAGAGGGAAGGCAGCTAGTCATCACCACCCACCGCCAACTCTTGGGCTACTCTTTTACCAACGAATAGAGGGATTGACCGTTACATTATACACCCCCACGGCTGGGAGGGCGAGCATGTTTAGCGCTACGCGGGCGCGAACCCGCGACCCTCGGATTACGAGTCGCACGCCTTACGCGTTAGGCCATGCCGGGCCCCTCGTAAGCAGCTTTAGCTATTGACGAAAGTACAAAATGCATCCATAATAACGTAAACAAAACTAGCATTGCGTTCAATTGGAGTCGTTTTGTTCACAAAA
This sequence comes from Tachypleus tridentatus, assembly GCF_004210375.1. NCBI lineage: Eukaryota > Metazoa > Arthropoda > Merostomata > Xiphosura > Limulidae > Tachypleus > Tachypleus tridentatus. The sequence goes on along the minus strand of NC_134837.1, from coordinate 261,447,803 downwards.
TTTAACATGTTGTTGGGTTATTTTGTATTTGTTTTCTAAATGCTCCATATTTTTGTTGAAAAACCTTTCGACTGATTATAGAATAGTTTGTTGTTTTTCCTGTGCTAAACACCAGATAACATTAGCATTTTTTCTTCCCATAACAGACTATTTATTTTTATGTGTATTTTAGCACGTTCTGAAGTGTAAGACAAATAAAATATTGCGTGGTATTAATTTCGTACTATATTGTTAGAATGCTAAAAAGTGAAAATTCAAAACATGTTAAATCCAACATTTTCCCTTTTTAAAGGTTCCAAGGTGATACAGTAGCAAACCAATGGACTAACAACGCTAAAATCCAGAGTTTAATTCCCTGCGGTAAACACAGCAGATGACCCACTGTGGCTTTGCTGTAAAACAAAGAAACAAACCTTTTATAAAGTTTTGTGACGGGAGCGAAGGTTCACAGACGTACAGGGATAGACAAAAAATGCTTGTTTGTTTGTTTTAAATATCGTGCAAAACTACTCGAGGGCTATCTGCGCTAATCGTCCCTAATTTATTAGTGTAAGACTAGAGGGAAGTCATCACCACCCACCGCCAACTCTCGGGCTACTCTTTTACCAACGAATAGTGGGATTGACCGTGACATTATAACGCCCCCACGGTTGAAAGGGCGAGCATGTTTGGTGTGACCAGGATTCGAACCCACAAAAAATAATAACTTGAAAATGTTATTAATTTGCTATATTTTTTATTAGATCACAGAAAAAGTATTTAAAACTATGTTTCTTAGAACATACTCGACGAGATCTATTTATATGTGATCTCAAATTCTAATTTTAACACTGGTTTTCGTAAATACCTGAACTTTAATTACATTTTCTCATAAAAACTGTTGTGGTTTCTTATATGTTCTTAAACCAATTAACCTACAAAATGATCAAACAAGTTTCTCTGCAATTGTAGAGTCGTTAAAATATATCTTGTAAATAAGAGAATTGATATTATGGGATGGCCAGCTTAGTCACCTGATATCAATCGGATTGAAAATTTATGGGCTGAGTTAAGCCGATTAGCAAAAGATCGCAAACATGAAAGATGAGTTTTTTGAAGTTTTCAAAGAAGAATGGCGGCCAATCACTGGGAAATATCTGCGCATACTCATTGAAAGTATGTCACGTCGATGTGACGTAGTACATCTAAGGGAATGTTGACTAAATATAACTTGTGAAACTAGTTTGTGTTATTTTGAGTTTTATTTTTACTTTTGATTATTACAGTGAAACTTGCTTGATCATTTTGTAAACTAATTGGAATAATAAGATGTAAGAAACTACGGCAGTTGCACTACATGTTTTATGATAAAATGTGAATAAAATTATAAAAAGTTAAGGTATTTACAAAAGCCAGTGTTAAAATTAGAATTTCAAGTAATATTTGGACAGATCTCGTCCAGTGTGTACTAAAGATATATAGTTTTACATATTTTTGTTGTATATTAAAAGACATAAATTAACAACACTTTTATGGGGACACTTCTTTTGTCCTCCCCTGTAAATAAAATTTTGTTTGCGAAAAATTAAAAAAAATTTAATAAAATCATTATCTACGTGAATAAATATTCTACAGAGTTTTTAAAGTTTTGAAACTTAGTTTGACAGTAGTAATAAAACAAATGTAAACTTTTTCAGGTTTTTAAAAGTGGGCACATATCCCCGGCATGGCCAGGTTGTTAGGGCACTCGACTCGCAATCATAGGTTCGCGTGTTTGAATCCTCGTCCACCAAATATGCTCGCCCTTTCAGCTGTAAGGGAGTTATAACGTAACAGTCAGTCCCACTATTCGTTGATAAAGGAGTTGCCCAAGAGTTGGCGATGATGACTAGTTACCTTACTAGATGACTTACACTGTTAACTTATGAATGGCTAACGCAGATAGCTCTCGTGCAGCTTTGCGTAAAATCAAACCAAATAAACAAACAAAATTATCTATTTTTCCAAGTGCTGGGAACTTTAAAAGCGAAAGCAAAACTCGACCTTCTATTATTAATTGGCTCTTTGATTTCTTTTTTTACCAAAGAAAGGATTACCAAAGTGCCTGATATATATAAATCATTCTATCTGAGGCTAAAATAATTGAAAATGTAAGTACTTGTACTTGTATAAATAATTTTGTTCTGTCATAAAACACTTCAGTAAAACTACTTTTAGGTCATAAGATGTTTTATTTATTTGGCCTATGAGTGTATAATAGAAAAGTGTTACAGAAAACTGCGCCTAATTTTCGAATAAATACTTTTCCCGTGAATTTGAGTCTTGTTACTCTGATGTTAAAGATATAAACAAACAAAGTAATGAACTGCCGAAATTAATTTTCTCCTAATATGTGTCATAGTTGTTGATTATTTTTGCAAATAAAAATTATGTCATTTTGTTTTTTTTAATTTTAGAAGGTAACGGAAAATATAATTTAAAAAAATATAATCTACAATTAGTAACCCAAGGGCATACAATAAGTAACCCGAGGGCAAAATGGAACTTCTGCTTCTATTTTTAAAGAAAAAAGTTTAGTTTTTTTTTGTTCGTAAGTGTTGCCCTAAACGGTAAAATCTATCTGAGCATTAGTTCAATTTCCAAATATTTTGTTATTTATTCACATGATAAAGATTTATAGTTAATTGTAACACGTACGTTAGATATTTTAAATTCAAGTGTGAATTTCGCCAAACCAATCGAAACTTATCAAAATACGACACCAAAAATAGCGTCTTCGTATTCTATCGTATCTTAAATATGCAATAAAAGAGAATTGTTAATAAATATTTAATGTAAAATAACATAAAAATCTAAGATTAGTCAATAAATGTTTTGTTTAAAGTAGCATGAAGTCTAAAATAGACAACATATTTTTAGAACAGTACAAAACCTAAGAGTGTTCAATAAGTATTTCAAATAGAGTATAGCCTATACATAAATTAGGGCATTGAAATGAAATTACCATAAATTCATCTTAACAGACGTAAAATAAAACGAGAATTACAGCATATAAAACAAGCTTACATAAAAATTACTCAACATTATTACGTCAACCGTTAAAGTTAGTCATAAGTTTTATCCAAAACTCAAAATTTATCAATCAGACCATATTAGGTTCATCAACTAAACCTACATTTCTTCTCTTTTATAACAATATGAGTCTGATTTCATTGAAATAATCAGACACTTACAGTGTATAACGTTATAAAGGATTTTCGTTACACTTACAGAGAATAACTTTATAAAGGTTTTTCGTTACGGTTGTTAATTGCTAAATCTATGTGTTTACGTGTGTTCACACAAAATGTCACGCTATAACTGTTAACTGTTAAACCTCTGTATTTGTAGGTGTTGTACAAAATGTGACGCTATAACTGTTAATTGTTAAACCTCTGTATTTGTAGGTGTTGTACAAAATGTCACGCTATAACTGTCAATTGTTAAACCTCTGTATTTATACGTGTTGTACAAAATGTGATGTTATGACTTTGTAATTACATCTCTGTATTAATGTGTGTTTGTAGAAATTTTACGGTATAACTTTATTCTAAAATCTCTTTATACACGTGTTTACACAAAATGTAACATTATGACTTCATTGTTAAATCTCTTTATAGACGTGTTTATACAAAATGTAGCATTATGACTTCATTGTTAAATCTCTTTATTCACATGTTTATACAAAATGTAACATTATGACTTGATTTTAAGTTATTAAGTTTGGGAAGTTCGTGTTTATGTGTATAAAAAATGTCTCTTTTGTGACGTTACAACAACTATTTGCTAAAGTTGTGTATGTGTGCTCTCGATTTGATTGGATACTTAAACAGCTATCCCTGCCCAGAGCAGCTCCTACAGTTACGGATACAACTTAGCTAAATATGGCACGGAAAACAAAAACTAACTTCTATATATCTTAACATCTGGCTAATCAGTTGGTTTTTTTTTCTTCACTCTAGAAGAAATAGAATCACTCGCTGAGCGAAGATTGTAGTAACTGCACTTCATTTACTATTTTTCTATCCCAATGCCTGTAGTAACGATAAAAATTGAGTTTCGATAATTGTAGTGGTTAAGTCACAGATGGCAGATTGCGTAACTCTACGCTTAACAACCATCAACGACTGCTGTGTTAGCGTCAAGTTCACTGAAGAGTTTATAAGTAACCATTATAAAGACGTGATCATAATAATACTCAGTTTTGTCTGTCCTGCATATGCGCATGCGTGCATACTTTATTTCAACGAATGCATAAGAAAAAAAGCGAGTATAAATATACTTTAGTTTGGGTGTGTTTTTCATACAGCAAATCCACATGGAGCTATCTGCTGTGTCCATCGAGGGGAACCGAACCCTCGAACCCCTGATTTTAGCTTTGTAGATCCGAAGACTTTCCGCTGTCCCAACTGGGATCATATACTTTAGTAAACACTTTGTTCATAATGCGTTTGAGCGCAAATTTTTGCGGGTTTTTGCTAGAATATAAATATGACTTGGATTTACTTAATTTGTTTATTAGAAATCTCCTGTTAATATAAATCAAACAGTAAAAAGAAACACTAAAAGTTACTTGGTTTTTCGATTATCGCGTATGCTTTCCTCCTAATTTACTATTTCTTGATTGGTTGTTCGAGTCGGTCTTGACAAACGCATAGTTAAAATGGGTTATCGAAACCCGAAACTTAACGTCGTAAGCCTGCAAACCCACTCAATGATTTATCCAGGAAAGTGACATACCGGTATATCTGCGGTCATATACCGCTAGAACCGAATTTGGATACATTTGGTGAGTACATCAAAAGTAGTTCGTTGTGCGGTTTCAGGCTTAGCTACAAACAGAATGGTTAGAAATTACACAAATTCTGCTCTAATTCGTCCGCTTAAGAAAATATTATTTTGACTAGACGCCTTCCCTCTCGTCTTACACTGTTAAATTAAGGACGGCTAGCGCAGATAGCCCTCGCGTAGTTTGCGCAGATTCAGAACAAACTGACGACAAACAGATTTATGAACTAGTACACTTGATTTCACAACTCATTTATCTTCACAATAATTAAAACATAAAAAAGTTGATATCGCTGTCCGTTACTTCTGACCAACGACACACAGACACAGAAAAACTGCACACTAAAAAAAAACAAATTTATCATAGGTAGAGCTTTGACCCGTTTCACAAAATCAACACATGCATCTTACAGTTTCATCTTACAGATTCGGTTTTCAAAAACTGGTAACAGGAGGGCCACATTGTCCACGAAGGTGACCACCGATCTGAGGTTCCTGTGTATCTGGAGTTTGTAGGTCCACGAGAACAAACTCTGTCCAGAAATAAAGTTTCTAATGGCACGAGTTCGTTGATACGAATTGATGACCTTGTCTTTTCCCATCCTAAGCGGATAAATAATTATTAGTACACACACACACACACACACACATACACATATATATGTAAATATCTGCAACTAATGAGTCTTCGGAGATTAAAGAAAAGTTGTCTTTTATTCATTACCATAAAATCCACTCGGCTTTTTTCATGTAACTAGCTTTAGTGGTTTTTTTGCAAATGCATAAATGCTGATTGAATATTTACTTGAGTGTGAAAAAAACGTTATTCTAATATAATATTAAGTCAGACTAATGTTCTATCGAAACATATAATACGTCCCCCAAAAGGAAAAATTAACAACTTCATTATGATTATAAATCATTGTTTGCCAGTTTCTGAGTACATATTTGTATTTTAAATTATGTTTATAAATATTGGTTTCTTTATATCGTCACTCTGGTAAATATGTGATTTAACTTTACTCTGATGTCGTCAGCGATATCCGGGGTGATGACCAGGGTGAACACAATCAGCAGTGAATAACTGATGAAAATATGTAGAGCACAGTCCATGGAACCGGATTGGAAGATCAGTCGACGAGTGAGGAACATTTATAAAATACCAGCTTTCACACTCCACACATTAGCCATCCGATGAACGCCACAAGAGATTAGGAAATGGGGCTGTCCGAAAAAACGCTTCTAGAAGGACAATGGTAAAGAAATTGAAGGATTCCAACCTAGCCTTGGAATTAGCTGAACGGCAGGTTACAGACAGAAGAGAGTAGAAGCCTATGTGTTACTAAAAGCGATGAACTGAATGGTTGACGTGAATATCACGCTGGCATTGTTACTCAAAATCTGGTGTAATGTTACTTTGACAGTGATTAGTGCCTTGGGCTGTGGATAGGAGTATCCAAGGTTGAAGACCCGTTGCAATTAAGCACACAGCGCACTCTCAGCCATGAACGTATTATGAACGTGACAGTCTATTCAAATATTCATTTTATGCTAAACAAAGCCCTTATAACGGATGGTGTTGATTGCTGGGATCTTTTTCCCGTGTCGTTTAAGTTTCCAGTTTATGTTTGTATATGAAATTACATTTGACTAGAGCCACAATCTGAAAAGTAGCATGTTTTTTTTATTCGTTGCTTCTCTTAGCTAACCAGTACAATTTTAGTTTGTTTTCAATTTTGCGCAAAGCTACAAGAGGGCTATCTGCGCCAGCCGTCTCTAATTTAGCAGTGTAAGACTAAAGGGAAGGCAGATAGTTATCACCACTAGCTCTTGGGCTACTCTTTTACCAACGAATAGTGGGATTAACCATCACAATATAACGCCCCCACAGCTGAAAGAACGATGATGTGACGGGGATTCGAACCTGCGACCCTCGTATTATTAGATGAGTGACTTATCCACCTGGCCATGCCGAGCCGTTACAGTTTTAGTGGTAGTTTTCGCATTGTTATATGTAGAGCATTCGACATTTCACATCGATCATTCTTAAAATGATTTCAAATAAGGTACCTTGAGATTCCTGGTGTTTAAATGAAAACATGTTACAAAGTAATTTAGGAGATTTGATCTGTAAAAAAAAAATCTTCCTTTTTCATTGAAGAGCTACAGTGAACACAGATGAACGTACTTCGCTGAAAGAAGGGAAAAAAAAAGCCAACTAAAATAAAAAAGTTCAAAGCCGCAGTCTTAAATCTAACCCGGTTTATCACAACAGGATTCTTGTATCATTTCGTGTCTTTTATTTTTTGCAGACCAAATCATCTCCTGAGCGACTTTAATTGTCGACACAAGGTTAATCGAATATCACCTATCAAATGTCTTCGATTGCTCACGCAGTTTCTGGGGTATTAAGGTCGGCTAAGCCTAAGCATCCATGTATGTTAGTCAATACGTCTCTTCAAATAACGATAAAAAGAAGCTAATATTTTGGAGCAGAAAGCAATTTCCGTAATGATATAATTCTTTAATTGTGAAAAAATATCAGTATCAGCTCAAATATAATAGAATGGTGAGGTTGGGAAATTTTTCACTAATCTTTCTGCCACTTATTACGAATATAACACCCCAGTTTATGTTTTAGTGAACACAACACTAAACGGAATAGTTGTATATTATTATCCCGAATAACACGGGCTGAACTATTGTACATATTTTTACACGTTATTACGGAGTGCAAAACATGTATAATTAGTCTATTTTGTTACGGCATAAAACAAAGTTAAAAATTGTTATACATTATTGTAAAGTCCAACATTGTGAAATATTGTGAATGATTATAGTAAAGATCACAGGAAGAGATACTATTATTGTATGGGCCTGGCATGGCCAGGTAGTTAAGGCGCTCGACTCGTAATCCGAAGGTCGCTGGTTCGAATTCCCGTTACACCAAATGCTCGTCCTTTCAGCAATAGGGGCATTAAATGTGACAGATAATCCCACTATTCGTTGGTAAAAAGAGTACCCCTAGAGTTGGCGGTGGGTAATGATGACTAGATGCCTTCCCTTTAGATATACACTGCTAACTTAGGGACGGCTAGCGCAGATAATCTTCTCGTAGCTTTGCGCGAAATTCAAAAACAAACTATTATTATAGAATATATCACATGAAGAGATACTATTATTATAGAATATATCACATAAAGAGATACTATTATTATAGAATATATCACATAAAGAGATACTATTATTATAGAATATATCACATGAATAGATACTATTATTATAGAATATATTACATGAATAGATACTATTATTATAGAATATGTTATATGAATAGATACTATTATTATAGAATATATCACATAAAGAAATACTATTATTATAGAATATATCACATAAAGAGATACTATTATTATAGAATATATCACATGAATAGATACTATTATGATAGAATATATCACATGAATAGATACTATCATTATAGAATATATCACATGAATAGACACTATTATTATAGAATATATTACATGAATAGATACTATTATTATAGAATATATCACATGAATAGATACTATTATTATAGAATATATCACATGAATAGATACTATTATTATAGAATATATCACATCAATAGATACTATTATTATAGAATATATCACATGAATAGATACTATTATTATAGAATATATCACATAAAGAGATACTATAATTATAGAATATATCACATAAAGAGATACCATTATTATAGAATATATCACATGAATAGATACTATTATTATAGAATATATTACATGAATAGATACTATTATTATAGAATATATTACATGAATAGATACTATTATTATAGAATATATCACATGAATAGATACTATTATTATAGAATATATCACATAAAGAGATACTATTATTATAGAATATATCACATGAATAGATACTATTATTATAGAATATATCACATAAAGAAATACTATTATTATAGAATATATCACATGAATAGATACTATTATTATAGAATATATTACATGAATAGATACTATTATTATAGAATATATTACATGAATAGATACTATTATTATAGAATATATCACATGAATAGATACTATTATTATAGAATATATCACATGAATAGATATTATTATTATAGAATATATCACATAAAGAGATACTATTATTATAGAATATATCACATAAAGGGATACTATTTTTATAGAATATATCACATGAAGAGATACTATTATTATAGAATATATCACATAAAGAGATACTATTATTATGGAATATATCACATAAACAGATACTATTATTATAGAATATATCACATAAACAGATACTATTATTATAGAATATATCACATGAAGAGATACTATTATTATAGAATATATCACATGAAGAGATACTATTATTATGGAATATATCACATAAACAGATACTATTGTTATAGAATATATCACATGAATAGATACTATTATTATAGAATATATCACATAAAGAGATACTATTATTATAGAATATATCACATGAATAGATACTATTATTATAGAATATATCACATAAAGAAATACTATTATTATAGAATATATCACATGAATAGATACTATTATTATAGAATATATCACATAAACAGATACTATTATTATAGAATATATCACATAAAGAGATACTATTATTATGGAATATATCACATAAAGAGATATTATTATTATAGAATATATCACATGAAGAGATACTATTATTATAGAATATATCACATAAACAGATACTATTATTATAGAATATATCACATGAATAGATACTATTATTATAGAATATATCACATGAATAGATACTATTATTATAGAATATATCACATAAAGAGATACTATTATTATGGAATATATCACATAAACAGATACTATTATTATAGAATATATCACATGAATAGATACTATTATTATAGAATATATCACATAAAGAAATACTATTATTATAGAATATATCACATAAACAGATACTATTATTATAGAATATATCACATGAATAGATACTATTATTATAGAATATATCACATAAACAGATACTATTATTATAGAATATATCACATAAACAGATACTACTATTATAGAATATATCACATGAATAGATACTATTATTATAGAATATATCACATGAATAGATACTATTATTATAGAATATATCACATAAAGAGATACTATTATTATAGAATATATCACATAAAGAGATACTATTATTATAGAATATATCACATGAATAGATACTATTATTATAGAATATATCACATGAAGAGATACTATTATTATAGAATATATCACATGAAGAGATAATATTATTATAGAATATATCACATGAAGAGATACTATTATTATAGAGATACCACAGTTATCACTGACTATAGAATGATTACACGAAAGCGACTACTATATAGAATGACATAAAACGGAACATTCTAAAAGTATTATAAATACAGGATCAACTAAACATTATTATAGAATATACTAAAAGTGTGAATAATTGGAACTTGGTAATTATTGGTGAATTAATTTTAACCTGATTATACCTAAGAGCGTTGTTCTCAGAAAGGAATGATATCAAAGCTATACTTGGGCCGTATGACACTTATATTATCCCAACAATTTTTGCTCCTGCATATCTTTCATATAGGTGATTTTCGACATATCACAGAGCCATTGTATGAGTCAATATGCCGCTGCTAAAAACAAGAGGGAATCCTCAGTAGCTGCTGCATTTCAATTATTTAAGGTAGGATTGTAGAGAAATATAACATAAATGGGAAGTTTTGAAGGATGTACGTGTGTTTATACCAGTTTCTTTAACCATGTGTTGAGATACTGGTTTCAGTTCTTGGCCCTACGCTAATCAAACTCATTGTTAACAAAACGAAACTGAAACCTACGCCCAACCTGAATGCGCAAGAGTTTTCAGTGTTTTGACTTTTAGACATTTCTTAGAGTCGTCTTCATTTTATTTATTTATTCATGCCAGTTTTCAGCTGAACTCCAATTCAAGTGACTAAAAAAACCGATATTTTTAATATTGGCAGTGTCATTTTTTTATTGATTTTAATCAATGATAAGATTTTATATGTCTGTTTTGTTTGTTTACATTAAAAACAAACCTATTATCTCTCCCAGAGATGTAATAAATATCAGTTTATGTTTTAATAACATTCTCGAGGATTTGAAATATGAATGTTCTTCTCAAAATATATTATTAGTAATTTTTTGTATGTACAAGCACAACAATTTCTACTATGAAAATGACAATAAAAATAATACATAATAATCCAAACTTTACTCTGCAATGTCGTAACTTAGATTAATTTTTTATAAAGCATCGGTACAGTGCAGATTTGTTTCCATTGTGATCATTTATCTCCACAATAGGAGTTGTTTCAAAAATACAGCTATTTACTTGGCTGTAATAACTTCCCAACGTGCAAGAACTGTTACCTGGCAAGTTATCTAGACACTACTTTTAGCACTTAATAAACATCTTATTAGTATTCTTTTAAACAAAATAAACATCTTACTAGTGTTTTTAAATAGAAGAAATACCTTACTGGTATTTCTTTAAACAGAATAAACACACCACTAGAATTTTAAGCCGTATATAAAGTACCGAAAGAGCAGTCTCAGGTAATACAAACATGTTACGTAACTATAAAGGATTTTTTCTAAGAAAATACTAAATCAACCAACTGAATAAAAATTAGTGCTCTCCAGAAGTGATTTCAGTTGAGGATACTGTATTGGAGGAAACTAGTTAAGTCATGTCTGACAAGCTATGAGTTAAAAGTATGTTTTGTGTACGGATGTAAAGTGGAAAACAACTTTTGTCTGTGAATGAGGGATTTCAGCTATTACATGCAGTCATTAAACAAGGTATCTAGAAGCGAGTGTTTGTTCATAAACAATACGAAAACAAGCTGAAAGCGATTTTTCATTCCAAGATGAAGTTTTACAGATATTGGTGAAATGTATATATTTTAGGAGATATTACACTATGTAACAAAATGTTCACTTTTTCTTGTTTCTGGACAGAAAGTGTTATTTCCCAACTGCTTATGCCTAAAGTAAATGGAAGAGACCTGTTTTATTCTACAAACTTTGCTTTTGTGACGTGGGAGCGTATAACGAAAACATGATGGGAGACTATACTTTGGGCTGATCCGTGAAAGTGATTTACATTACAGTCGCAAACCTCGAAAATCTACTCACTTCTAAACATTTTAGTATAAATTTGGTATAAATACATGTAAATCTTGATTCATATGTTGTTTTATTCAGACCTTATGTAAATGAAAATGTGCAAAGTTTGAAGGGAATAATGGCCATTTTCTGCACTTTTACAACATAAGCAATTAAGAAATAACACATACTCTCCAGGAACAAAATTTGTGTTACATAGTGTTATTGATCATTTCATTTCACTTGAACACTTAGGATGAATGGTACGAAAAGTGGATGGTATAAACATAGTGAGAAATCTGTGGAATGGATGGTGTAAACAGGGTGTGAACTAGGGGGAAGATGTTAGAAACAGGGTGTGAAGTAGGGGAGCAGACGGTATAAACAGGATGTGAAGTAGACGGTATAAACAGTGCGTGAGGTAGGGGGAGTAGACGGTATAAACAGGGTGTGAAGTAGGGGAGTAGACGGTATAAACAGGATGTGAAGTAGACGGTAGAAACAGGGTGTGAAGTAGACGGTAGAAACAGGGTGTGAGGTAGGGGGAGTAGACGGTATAAACAGGGTGTGAAGTAGGGGAGTAGACGGTATAAACAGGGTGTGAAGTAGACGGTAGAAACAGGGTGTGAGGTAGGGGGAGTAGACGGTATAAACAGGGTGTGAAGTAGGGGAGTAGACAGTAGAAACAGGGTGTGAAGTAGACGGTAGAAACAGGGTGTGAGGTAGCGGGAGTAGATGGTAGAAATATGGTGAGTGGCAGGACGACTGGATGATAGAAACAGGTAACGAGCTATGCCACCACTAAAATCCTTTTCGGAATTACCCTGAAGTGGACAGGAGAGAGTGACCAATTACCCTGAAGTGGACAGGAGAGAGTGACCGGAACACCGAGTGTTAAACTAATTAACAATTAGACACAGGTGACCGTACGGGCTGTTCTGGACAACGACAAAAAATCACTGGATTTAAAAAGCGATAGATCAAAGTTCCTTAAGTACGTGTGGCTGTTCAGTGAACGTAGTTTCGATTTTGTACTCTAGGTGGAGTCTCTCAGCCTCTTTTTTAATTTTTTTTAAAATTCTAAGTTTCTTTTAAATGATGCGTTTCTGTCGTACGTTAGGTAATTTTTAATTTTAAGACCTGAAACTTTTTAAGGATCTTCTGTTATCCATAACAGGAACTAAATATTTACTTCCTCTTTGTTTTATGTTAGGTAATTTTTAATATTAAGAACTGTGACGTATTTAAGGATCTTCTGTTATCCATAACAGGAACTAAATATTTACTTCCTCTTTGTTTTACGTTAGGTAATTGTTAATATTAAGAACTGTAACTTATTTAAGGATCTTCTGTTATCCATAACAGGAACTAAGTATTTACTTCCTCTTTGTTTTACGGTAGGTAATTTTTAATATTAAGAACTGTAACTTATTTAAGGATCTTCTGTTATCCATAACAGGAACTAAGTATTTACTTCCTCTTTGTTTTACGTTAGGTAATTGTTAATTATTAAGAACTGTGACGTATTTAAGGATCTTCTGTTATCCATAACAAGAACTAAATATTTACTTCCTCTTTGTTTTACCCAAAACAAAATTACTGTTAATTTTATTCTCTTGTTTTATCGATATCTTTTTCTTTCATTTACCTTTAAGAAAAATTACGTGAAAATTAGTTGCTCACGTGACTCACGTATTATGGTAAGTGATTGGCTGCTGTGCTTGTTAAGCACATAAAATATTTTTTGCAGTTGATCCAGCGGAGCTTTGTTACTTTCTTTTTGCCGTTGTTTTCTGTTGCATTTCACGTGCACGAGCCAAAATTAATTTTATTGTAACATACTTAAGGAAAGGTGACCTCTCCCACCGCAAACAATAATTGGGTTTTAACTATCACTCCTATAACCGACCAAAGACTACAAAAAAAAGGCGAATCGCAATATTTGTTGGTGGTAGTGGTAACGGGACACTAACCTTGCACCCTAAATTCATACTCCGTTACTCTTATAGTATGTTCACTACCTCGAATTCGAATCGCATGTTTGTTGTTTCTTGTTTTATATGTGTCTGTGTGTAACAAGGGATAGGTGTTTCTTAGTTGTTTGGTTTACGGACCCGTATTTGAAGATTCATGCCTCAAGACCCGTTTCTACAAATAACAAAAACAACAAAAAATATTCAACACCTTTGCACCGTAATCTCAATAAAAATAACCGTCAAAGCCCGCTATTTGGTCAAGTAAAAAGAGTCCGAGATATGGTGGTGGGTGCCGTTGTTTAGCTGGCTTCGCTCTTGTTTGTCAATTTAAAATTAAGGCCAGCTATACGCGTATAGCCGTTGTGAAGCTCTGCGCCAAGATTCTAGGATTCTGTCATTGTACACGCGCGTTTTCACAACCAATATAGTTCATCTGTTCATGAATAATGTATGGTAATTTCAAACGGGCTTGTAAACCTCTTTGTCACGTCTATTTCTCTCATACAGGAGCCATCTGAAGTACAACGTTCTGTTGGTGATCGAATTATATTTATTCCTGAAATTACAGACGAGGTGCATGGACATTTTAACCATGATTCTGTTGGTTACACGATTCCCAATAAGATAAACAAAATTAACCAGCAATAAGCATCATCCGTGTAACCTCTAATGGCTCAGTGATGAGTCTGCAAGCTTACAACGTTAAAATTCGGGTTTCGATATCAGTAATGAACGCGGTACAGCTAGTCTAATATACCATCAATACAAAAACGTATACCACATATTAACATATGAATTCCCTACCTCACTAACTATAAAATGTTTATTCCATTTGTCACTCTGTCTAGTAATGCTCAACAACATACATCGTCGCTTGGCAATAAAGCTATCGCCTGATTGTTCTTAGGTCAACTATGGCGTTTGTATTGAACGCACAATGTCCTTGATTTGTTGTAAAGGTTGTTTTTTTTATAACTTCAGTGACATAACAACAAATAGTTTAATTCAAAGGTTTTATGACATTGAGTTGTAACGAAAAGCAAAATTACATTTACCAAGTAGCGTTTCAGTTAAGCCTTACATTACGTTTATGTATTAGGCTTGATGCTTAAAGAATACAGATAGGCCTAATATTACTAACGTTAAAAATTAAATGGTGAATAAATGTAAATTGACCAATATTCTCTTGGTATTATAACACAAAAATTATCTGCTTGGTCTTAAAACATAAAGAAAAATAAATGTTTATTTCTACCAAATATCTTGTCCAGTCGAAATAGTAGAAAATATATATCAAAATGTTCACACTATGGTTTCTACTTCCTGACCCAGAATACAGTGAAAGGGCTAGAGAGTACTGTTTGAGTCTTTTAATCAAGGTGGTTTGCTTTGTTTTGAATTTTGCGCAAAGCTACACGATGGCTATCTGCGCTAGCCGTCCTTAATTTAGCAGTGTAAGACTAGAGGGAAGGCAGCTGGTCATCACCAACCACAGCGAACTCTTGGACTACTCTTTTATCAAGGAATAGTGGGACTGACCATTACATTATAACGCTCCAATGGCTGAAAGGGCGAGCATGTTTGGTGTGATGGGGATTCGAACCCGCGATCCTCCGATTACGAGTTCTACGCCTTAACCCACCTGGCCACCCCGGGCCAGCTCTACTTGGCATAATTAGTTCAATATCTACCGAAGCACAGATCGAGTAATTTTACATTTTTAATCAGTCCGAAGTCGATATGGAAAACTTTCATTTGATTTACAACAAACATACATATAATTTGGACAAAATTATACGTCTTTGTAATTATTGCTTTTTTAATATATTTTTTACCGCACTGTGTCCAAAGCGAGGAAACTGAACCCGAATTTAGAGTTGTAAGCCTGTAAACATATCGTTGTTCCATCGAAGACTTTGTTTTAAGTTACATATAAATCGGCCCGGCATGGCTAGGTGGTTAAGGCACTCGACTCGTACTCTGAGGGTCGCGGGTTCGAATACCCGTCCCACTAAAATGCTCGCCCTTTCATACGTGGGGTCGTCATAATGTGACAGTTAATCCCACTATTCAATGGTAAAAGAGTAGCCCAAGAGCTGGCGATGGGTGGTGATGACTAGCTGCTTCTCTAGTCTTACCCTGCTAAATTAGAGACGACTAGCGCAGATAACTCTTCTGTAGCTTTGCGCGAAATTCAAAACAAAGATGTAAATTATTTTTGAAAGTTCTAATTGTTTTCAGGAGCTGCTCCGTCAAGGGTACGGCAGTACGTCTGTGGACTTAGAAACCGGGTTTTGATATATGTAGC
The DNA here is from genome assembly GCF_004210375.1 of Tachypleus tridentatus. NCBI lineage: Eukaryota > Metazoa > Arthropoda > Merostomata > Xiphosura > Limulidae > Tachypleus > Tachypleus tridentatus. The sequence continues at coordinate 261,431,508 of NC_134837.1, read as the reverse complement.
TGGCAGAGCTCAGATAGTCCATTGTTTAGCTTTGTGCTTAATTACAAACAACGGGATTTTGAGGACTAGTCCTTGGAAGTAAAATAAAGTATCATTATTGATTTTGTCATTTAGTTGAATAAACTATTAACATTTCACTTAAAGAACAAAATATTTTAGTGAAAGCTTACAACGATATAATTCGAAGATTAATCTCCATGATGGACACACATTACACTTGTTGTGTAATCTAACGCTTAAACAAAGAAACCTACAATTAAGGGTTTGTTTATTTGGAATTAAGCACAAAGCTACACCATGGGCTATCTGTGTTCTGCCCACCACGGGTATCGAAACCCCGTTTATAGCGGTGTAAATCCGCAGACATACCGCTGTTCCACTGGAGGGACACACAATTAAGATCTCACCTATGGATTTGGTTTTACTCCTATAATCTCACTATGATTTTCAATATGCATATCCTTTCTCGTCTTAGTGATAATGTTGAACATGTATATTATTGTACTACAAACAAGAAAATGCTACAATATTTGCCACAGCAAACTTACAAATAAATCAAATGATGTGATATTTGTGAAACGCAAAATCAATTCTTTCCAAATACTTCTCACAAGATCTGCTGCTGCTATCCAGTTTTTGTAGTTGTCAATGTTCGAACACTCTTTATATGAGCCTGAACTACAATAGTTCATAGTTCACTGGTGAGGCATCAGAAAGCTTGACAAACTCATCTGAAACTGGAATCATTTTGAATTCTGAATGGTCGTCCAACCTCTTCCAATCCATCGCCGAACAATGACGTAAGATTAAAAAAATAACTCACATGATACAGTTTCGTTTTGTTTTTTTCGACATGAAATATTCCTCAAACGAAAATAAGTTTTAAAATTACTTTTTTAACGGTAGCTTTCAGAGGTTGTACCGTTCACGTCTGTCGCTAGCAACTGTGCTTTATTTGTTCACTAAATTTAATGCTTTATTTGTTCACTAAATTTAATAAGCACTGGTATGAAATGAAATTCATCAAAGGATAATAAAGCAGTGATTGAATGGTAGTAGTTTGCTAGTTCGTAGATAATCACAAAGCTGCATAGTGGGTTAACTGCTCTCTGCCCACTACTCGTATCGAAACCGGTTTCTAGTGTTGTAAGTCCGCAGACATGCTGCTGTGCCATTGGGGTAGGGGTAGGAAGGCAATACTTATTTGAAAACTGAAATACACTAAAGATATAAAATGCCTACTGCTTTGTATATTAACAGCGTCCATAAAAAGTTATTTGTATATTAACAGTGTCCATAAAAGTTATTTGTATATTAACAGTGTCCATAAAAGTTATTTGTATATTAACAGTGACCATAAAATGCTTTTATTTTACAAAGCTCATAAGATGTTAGTTGGTGTACAGTGCCCATAAAATATTGTTTGTTATATTAACGGTGTCCATAAAAAGTCTTTAATTGTAGTAACAGTGTCCATAAAATGTTGTTTTTATACTAATAGTGTCCATAAAATGTTCTTTGTTATATTAACAGTGTCCATAAAATATTGTTTATTATACTAACAGTATTGTTTTTATATTAACAGTGTTTATAAAATATTGTTTATTATACTGACAGTGTTGTTTTATATTAACAGTGCTCATAAAATGTAAGTTGTACAGTGTCCATAAAATGCTTCTTGTTATATTATGCCAATAAAACACACACACAAAACGTAATTTGCATCAACAAAAATTAATTTGTTGTTGTGAATTTTGCGCAAAGCTACACGAGGGCTATCTGCGCTAGACGTCCCTAATTTAGCAGTTTAAGGCTAGAGGAAAAAAAATAAAATTATAAGAACGCATTTTCTTTCTTCTTTCACTGAGAAGCATTCCTAATTAGAATAATAAATCAAGAAGCTACGATTTTGATTTAACAGCTGAACGTCAGAATATTCCTTATTAGTAGATAGCGGATTATCGTTATTAGACGTTTACAGATCTTTAAATGGTTTTATTTATTATTTTCAAGTGGCTTAAAGTGTTTGTAACAAACTTATAAATTTCACAAACTTGGGAAGACCTTATGATAATAATACGTATCCTTCAAGTTAAGGTAAACCGAAACGGGAAGTTTCACTTGACACAGATAAACTCCGTGCTTAAAGTGCTAATTTGCACTTCGGGCTATCTGTCGTCTTAAAACTCAAATTTAGCTAGAATTAAAATTGACAATACCAGTTTCAAAAACATAACCAACTCGCTGTTATCGTGGGTTTAAAATACAAAACTTTCTGTAGATAACATTTTATATTACAAAACTCAAAGCAACTTCAGTATCTAACTTAGATCTCACTTTGATAAAATTCTATTTCAGACAAACCAACAATTAGGTTTGTTTTGCTTTAAGTGCAAGCTCCATGAGGCGCTATTTGCGATGTTCTCACAGCAGGGATCGAAGAACGGCATTTAGTAATAGAAGCACTCAGATCACTCCGCTGAGCCACCGGGAAGCCTAGTAATAGAAACACTCAGATCACTCCGCTGAGCCACCGGGAAGCCTACATTTAAGTTATCTAGATACGTTTAAATTTCAAACCGATGTTCATATTCTTCAGTACGTTGTTACTAATTATAACTACTTCCTCTAATCTCCAAGACGAGACAAACCTTCACCCGGAGTTATAATAAAGCTGTAAGTTATAGGTTTTCAAGAAGCCCTTCCGATTTTATTATTTTCTTCCGGCAACTGATGTTTATGTGCTTGTGTTTCTGATCTACAAAACGTGCAAGGAGCTGAGAGGGTCATTTTTTAAATGTCTTTTGTCACAACAGTGTTCAAAAAATAAGCATACCAGCTGTTTTGTTGGGACTTGCATGTCTCCTGGCCGTGCGTTTCAAGAATAAGATAAGTCTTAATGTTCGCGTGTTTTAGAAAGATCTGTTCTGTTCTGTACGCGATAAAACAAACACAAACCGGAAACGATGAATTATTTGATTTGTTTTCTTGTCTGAAGTAAAAAAAAATAACGTAAATCTATTCCTTCAGTTCCATTAGTTAAAACATACATTGACTTTTCACTTTCGATCGACATGACAAGGTCCTAATCGACTCCTAAGTGTCGCGAGTTCGATTCCCCGTCACACCAACCTTGTTCCCACTTTCAGCCATGCGGGCGTGATTGTGTGTGTCAACCGCACTACTTGTTAGTAAAAGAGTAGCCCAGGAATTGGCGGTGGGTAATGATTACTAGCTGTCTTTCCTCTAGTCTTATTAAGCTAGGGACGACTAGTGGAGATAGCCCTCATGTAGCGTTGTGCCAAATTTGAAAAACAAACAAACTTTCTATTTCGCGGTAGAGATTTCAGAGTTCAATCAACTTCTGTTGTTTAACCTGAGACTTTTGAGATTTTCCACTTCGTGGTTTCAGTTGAAGTTTTTTTTTTATTTTTGTATAATTTATTTCACACAGAAAATACGACGTTAAGTTTGGTTTGTTTTGAATTTCGCGCAAAGCTACACCAGGGCTATCTGCGCTAGCCGTCCCTAATTTAGCAGTGTAATACTAGAGGAAAGGCAGCTAGTCATCACCAACCACCGCCAACTCTTTGGCTACTCTTTTTACCAACGAATAGTGGGATCGACCGTCATATTATAACGCCCCCATGACTGAAAGGGCAAACATGTTTGGTGTGACACGGATTCGAACCCGCGACCCTCAGATTACGAATGGAACGCCTTAACCCACCTAGCCATACAAGTCAACGTAACCCACCTATAACTATTGGTTACTTTTCACCAACAAGTAGTGGGATTGACCGAAAGTTTATAACTTCCTCAGAGTTGAATTGAATTCGACCCTACGACCCAGACGCTGCGAATAGAGCACCTAACCATTATCACAGCGACAACTATAAATAAGAGATAGCATTGTCATTAGTGAATGTTTAGAAGAGTATTTATTTCATGCCAAATAGTTAGGTGGACAGAACGTTTGAAGTGCTCTGTCATTGTAAATCAAAACACTTTTAATGACAGAGGAGTGTTTATTGCATGACAGTTGTTCCTGTATGTTCTTTGTCTGCTAATCTAAATATTTATTTATTTCTTCGAATCGGATTTGAGTCCAACGCTTCTCGAACATTGGGTAGGTGCTGTATAATCTGAGCTCAAAGGTTAATCCGTCAGCGTTTACTGGTAAGGCACTTTTTAACAAATCTACCTCATTTTTCCCTCTCACAAACAAGCACCGGTCTCGAGCCTTATCTCTGGATGGTGAGATTGTCCCACGCTAAGCGCCAGTTCTTTCTGGGATGATTTCAATTTTTTTCTGGGATTTAAGCCTAAAACTCTTGCACATTAGGCGAGTGTTTTATCTGAAAAATTACGTAGTAGAATCTATTAGTAATGCACATTTTGTTTCTATCAGATCAAACTATCTTATATCTAGGTATCTGTGAGGTCATTTCGAAGTAATAATTTTCTGTTTCAAACATATAATTGTAAAACATTCTAAATCAAAACAGAAATAAACTTTTGTTAAGAACATTTGGCTTTAAAGATAGAAATTTACCTCTAAATTTTCTGTTGTTTTTTTTTTTCATCCATTAAATGTTATCCATTGCTATATAAAAATGTTTCCCTTGTTTGTGGTTTAGCTTATGTTTATTTTAAACTGATAGTCCCGCTGTGGGTGAAGCTACGTTTACAAACCCTACAGTGTTAAAATCTGGGATCTGATTCCCTCTGGTGGCCAGAGAACAGCTAGCTGATTGTGCAAGTTTAAATAAAAAAGCTATTATAAAGAACTGGTTTAAACAACGTATTTCGACATTACTTATTTCTACTTCAGATATTGGATTCAACTAGCTTCATTCATTTTTGTATTTAGAGAATAATTGGCGATGGTTTACACGTAAAGACACTATTAAAGTTTGTAATATAAATAGGAATATTATTCATCATTAATAGTGTATCTTTATTTTAACGCACTCGTGATTTGGATAGCAATAGGTTGGTCGTTTCAGAACCACTTCTGGCTTGTGGTCTTTATTAATCGATTTGAAAACAAGAACTATCTCGGAGACTGCTCATCAAATCTCTTTGTTATCTGTAAACTTTGCAGCAACAGTTACGTCCTCACTGATAGATCTTCAATGTGTGAAGATTCTCAAAAGTTGAATGTTGTTTGGTTGTTTCAAACTTCCAATAGTAGGTTCCGAAATCTCGAACCACAATCTATTTCGTTGTTTTTTTATCGTAAGGCAGTTACTGGTAACATGAGTGTTGGTGCCTAGGGCAGTTGCTGGCACTGGCACACAATGCCTATGCCCCGATGATCGATATCATACTAAATCTTATGTTGTATCGCCATCGAACTAAAGAAACTCTTGCTATATTTCTAAAACCTTAGATTGATACTCACCAATCAATCTTCTCTTCTTTATAGTATATGGCTGCGAACTAGAAAGTTCTCAGTTCGACACCCCTGCAATACACCTTTCAACAGGCTTCACATTTTCAGTTGCTAATTTACAAAAGTAACATTGATCCCTAATCGGTTAGGAGTAGTTTTGTAGCCAGCTTGTTGTTCTTACTCTGGCTAGTTCGTGTGTTCCGTGTGAGGAACCGTTCTGGTTGAAAACAGGAAATATCTGATCTGCAAAAATATATATATTATAAAACCTGGTATAAGGATATAAATAAGACGAAATCACTTAGGGCTAAGCTGAAGATTGGAACAAATGCATCATCAGTAACATGATTTGTTAATATCTTGTCTTGTTCAGAATAGCCTTCCCTCTCCCAGTGGTAGGTCTGAGAGCTTATTCGCTGAAAATCGGGTTTCGACACCCGCAATGATCAGAATGCACATTGCCTTGTGCTCACCAACAAACAAATAAATATATAGAAATTCTTAACGGCCCATATTCCTATAGATATGATCTTTTATAGCTTCAGAGGAACTAATATTTTATTTTATATTACTATGATTTATTTCTTTTCATCGAATCACCCGTGTCTGCCTCGCTCTCTGTTCCTGACTTAAACTAATCTTTAAGATTTTGATGGAGAAACACGTTTAGTTATGCCTGCGGCAATCTAATTTTTCATACGTGTTTGTGTCATTTGAATATATCTTGGAATTTTGATGTTCTGCTCAGAATTCTCGATTTAGAAAGGAACATTAATCTTTAAATATCGATAAATCGGGTGTAATTATCTAAACATTTTCTGAGAAGGTCGTGAGATTAGATTTAAAATATAGAAAGACATAAAGCACTTTGCATTACCAAACAACGAACTCCTTCTATGGTAGACCTTCAAATTTCGTAGTTGGTGATCTGGACTCAAATATGGATTTTAAAGCTCGTGAGCTGGACTCAAATGGGAATTTCGGAGCTGGTGAGCTGGGCTCAAATCCTTGTGATACCACAAAATATTCCCAGCATTTAAAGTTGTGGCTACATTATGAAAGTCATAATCAATCCCTGAGCGTGGACGCTGGGCGTTTCGACATTGCGGACTGTCTCTCTTTCCAGTCGTTAGTATGTAAAAGTAATTCCAAATATTCTATAATTAATTCAATAATTATCATTTATTTATTTATTAGTCCTTTATTGGTCCTTTTATTACTACTCTTGTAGCTCTAACATTTAGACATTCAATAAGCTTTAATCACTAAAACACAGTTTCAATCTGACAATACCACAGTTTTAACCTGACAATAGAACAGATTTAACCAGAAATTACTACAGTTTTAATCTGACAATACCACAATATTAATCTGAAAATAGCACAGTTATAACCAGACAATACCACAGTTTCAATCAGACAATACACAGATTTAACCTGACAATACCACAATTTTAATTTGACAATAGCACAGTTTTAACCTGACAATACCACAGATTCAAGCTCACAACGGCACAGTTTTAATCTGACAATACCACAGTTTTAATCTGACAATACCACACTTTTAAGCTGACAATACCACAGTTTAAATCTGACAATACCACAGTTTTATTCTGGCAATATCACTGTTTTAACCTGACAATAGAACAATTTCAACTTGACAATATCACAGATTTTATCTGACAATAGCACAGTTTTAATATGACAATACCACAGTTTTAATCTGACATTAGAACAGTTTTAATCTGACAATAGCACAGTTTCATTCTGACAATACCACATTCTTAACAAGAAAATACCACAGTTTCAACCTAACAATAACACAGTTTTAACATGACAATAGCACTGTTTTAATCTGACAATACCACAGTTTTAATCTGCCAATACCATTATTTCATTCTGACAATAGAACAGTTTTAACCTGACAATACCACAGTTTCAATCTGACAATAGCACAGTTTTAACCTGACAATACCACAGTTTTAATCTGACAATACCACAATTTCAATCTGACAATACAACAGTTTTAATACGACAATAGCACAGTTTTAACCTTACAGTTACACAGTTTTAACCTGACAATACCACAGTTTTAATCTGACAATACCACAATTTCAATCTGACAATACAACAGTTTTAATACGACAATAGCACAGTTTTAACCTTACAGTTACACAGTTTTAACCTTACAGTACCACAGTTTTAATCTTACAACAACACAGTTTTATCCTGACAATACCACAGTTTTAATGTGACAATACTAAAATTTTCTTCTGGCAATACCACTGTTTTAACCTGACAATAGAACAATTTCAGCCTCACAATACCACAGAATTAATCTCAAAATACCACAAAATAAATCTCAAGTTTTAATATGACAATACCACAGTTTTAATATGACAAAACCACAGTTTTATTCTCACAATAGCATAGTTTTACGAGACAAAACCACAGTTCTAAACAAACAACAATACAGTTTTAATCTGACAATACCACAGTTTAAATACGACAATACCACAGTTTAATTCTGGCAATACCACAGTTTTAATCTGACAATACCACAGTTTTAATATGACAGTAACACATTTTTAACTTGAGAATATCACATTTTTTATCTGAGAATAACAAGTTTTATCCTGACAATACCAATGTTTTAATCTGACAATGCCACAGTTTTCTTCTGGACAATACCACTGTTTCATTCTAACAATTCCACAGTCATAACCTGAAAATAAAAATATTTTAATCTGATAATAGCACAATTATAATCTGACAATACCACAGTTTAAACCTTACAATACAATAGTTTTAATATGACAATAGCACAGTTTTAACCTGACAATAACACAGTCTTAACCTGATAATACCACAGTTCTAATATAACAATAACACAGTTTTGTCCTGATATTACCACAGTTTTAATCTGACAATACCACAGTGTTTTTTTGGCAATACCACAGATTTAACAAAACAATACCACAAATTTATTCTGACAATAGCACTGTTTTAACATGACATTACTAGAGCTTTAATCTGACAATACCAAAATTTTAATCTGACAATAGCTCAGTTTTAACCGGACAATTCCACAGTTTTAACATCACAATACCGCAGTTTTAATATTGCAAAAGCACAATTTTAACTTGAAAATAGCCAAGTTTTATTTTGACAATACCACATTTTTAATCTCACGATGCCAAAGTTTTATCCTCACAATATAACAGTTTTAACCTGACAATTACACAGTTTTATTCTGACAATACCAGAGTTTCCACATGACAACAGAATAGTTTTAATTTTGCATTAGCACAGTTTTATTAAAAGAATACTTCAGTTTTAAACTGAAAATACTACAGTTTTACTCTGACAATAACACAGTTTTAATATCACAAAAGCACAATTTTAGTTTGACAATAGAACAGGTTTATTTAGACAATAGCACAGTTTTATTCTGAAAGTACCACAGTTTTAATCTGACAATAGCACAGTTTTATCCAGCCAATACCACAGTTTTAATATGACAATACCACAGTTTTCTTCTGGCAATACCACTGTTTTAACCTGACAATAGAACAATTTCAACCTGACAATATCACAGTTTTAATATGACAATGGCACAGTTTTAATCTGATAATAGCACAGTTTAATTCTGACAATACCAAATTCTTAACAGGAAAATACCACAGTTTTAAACTGACAATAGCACAGTTTTATTCTGACAATACCACAGTTTTAACCTGACAATACTACAGTTTTAATCTGACAATAAAACAGTTTTATTCTGGCGATACCACAGTTTTAATCTGATAATACCACAGTTATATTCTGACAATACCACAGTTTAAATCTGACAATAACACAGTTTTAATCTGGCAATACCACAATTTTAACCAACAATACCACAGCTTTATTTCGACAATAGCAAAGTTTTAACTTTACAATAACAAAGTTTTAAGCTGAAAAAACCACAGTTTCAACCTAACAATAGCACAGTTTTAACATGATAATACCACTGTTTTAATCTGACAATACCACAGTTTTAATCGAACAAGAGCACAATTTTAATCTGACAATAGCACAGATTTACCCTTACAACACCACAGTTTTAATATGACAAAACCACAGTATTTTTCTCACAATAGCATAATTTTATCCTGACAATACCAATGTTTTAATCTGACAATGCCACAGTTTTCTTCTGGCAATACCACTGTTTTAACCTGACAATAGAACACTTTCAACCAGACAATACCACACATTTATTCTAACAATAGCACAGTTTTGATATGACAATACCACAGTTTTAATCTGACAATACCACTGTTTCATTCTAACAATTCAACAGTCATAACCTGAAAATAAAAACATTTTAATCTGATAATAGCACAGTTTTAACTTGACAATAGCACAGGCTTAACCTGATAATACCACAGTTTTAATATGACAATAACACAGTTTTGTCCTGATATTACCACAGTTTTAAACTGAAAATACCAATGTTTTACTCTGACAACAACACAGTTTTAATATCACAAAACAACAATTTCAATTTGACAATAGAACAGGTTTATTCTGAAAACAGCAAAGTTTTATTCTGAAAGTACCACAGTTTTAATCTCACAATAGCACAGTTTTCTTCTGGCAATACCACTGTTTTAAACTGACAATAGAACAATTTCAACCTGACAATATCACAGATTTTATCAGAAAATAGCACAGTTTTAATATGACAATACCACAGTATTATTCTAACAATAGCACAGTTTTACTCCGACAATACCACAGTTTTAATCTGACAATAGCACAGTTTTAATCTGACAATACCACAGTTTTAATCTGACAATAGCACAGTTTTAACCTGACATTAAGAAAGTTTTATTCTGGCAATACCATTATTTCAATCTGACAATAGAACAATTTCAACCTGACAATACCACACATTTATTCTAACAATACCACTGTTTCATTCTAACAATTCCACAGTCATAACTTGAAAATAAAAACATTTTAATCTGATAATAGCACAGTTATATTCTGACAATACCACAGTCTTAACCTGATAATACCACAGTTTTAATATGACAATAACACAGTTTTGTCCTGATATTACCACAGTTTTAATCTGACAATACCACAGTGTTCTTTTGGCAATACCACAGATTTAACAAAACAATACTACAAATTTTTTCTGACAATAGCACAGTTTTAACCTGACATTACTAGAGCTTTAATCTGACAATACCACAATTATAATCTGACAATAGCACAGTTTAAACCGGACAATTCCACAGTTTTAACTTCACAATACCACAGTTTTAATATGGCAAAAGCACAATTTTAACTTGAAAATAGCTAAGTTTTTTTTTGAGAATACCACATTTTTAATCTCACGATGCCACAATTTTACCCTCACAATACTGCAGTTTTAACCTGACAATTATACAGTTTTATTCTGATAATACAATAGTTTCCACATGACAACAGCACAGTTTTAATTTTACATTAGCACAGTTTTATTAAAAGAATACCACAGTTTTAAACTGAATGTACCACAGTTTTATTCTGAAAATAACACAGTTTTAATATCACAATACCACAATTTTAATTTTACAATAGAAAACGTTTATTCTGACAATAGCACAGTTTTATTCTGAAAGTATTACAGTTTTAATCTGACAATGGCACAGTTTCATTCTTACAATACCACAGTCTTAACCTGAAAATACCAAAGTTTTTATCTGACAATAGTAGAGTTATATTCTGACAATACCACAGTTTTAACCTGACAATACTAAAGTTTTAATCTGACAATTGCATAGTTTTATTCTGGCGATACCACAATTTTAATCTTATGATAGCACATTTATATTCTGACAATACCACAGATTAAACCTGAAAATACCGCATTTTTATTCTAACAATAGCACAATTTTAATCTGACAATAGCACAGATTTAATCTGACAATACCACAGTTTTAATATGACAATAACGAAGTTTTATCCTGACAATACCACAGTTTTAATCTGACCATACCACAGTTTTCTTTTGGAGAAACCACAGTTTTAACCAAACAAGACCACAGCTTTATTCTGACAATAGCACAGTTTTAACCTGAGAAAACCACAGTCTTAACCTGAGAATACCACAGATTTATTCTGGCAACACGAAAGTTTTAATATAACAATAGCACAAATGTAATTTGACAATACCATAGTTTTAAGCTGACAATAGCACAGTTTAAAGCTGACAATACCACAGTTTAATTCTGGCAATACCACAGTTTTAATCCAACAATACCACAGTTTTAATCTGGGAATAACAACTTTTATCCTGACAATACCAATGTTTTAATCTGACAATGCCACAGTTTTCTTCTGGCAATACCACTGTTTTAACCTGACAATAGAATAATATCAACTTCACAATACCACACATTTATTCTAACAATAGCACAGTTTAAATATGACAATACCACAGTTTTAATCTGACAATACCACAGTTTTAATCTGACAATACCACTGTTTCATTCTAACAATTCCACAGTCACAACCTGAAAATAAAAACATTTTTATCTGACAATAGTAGAGTTATATTCTGACAATACCACAGTTTTAACCTGACAATACTAAAGTTTTAATCTGACAATTGCACAGTTATATTCTGACAATACCACACTTTAAACCTTACAATACAATAGTTTTAATATGACAATAGCACAGTTTTAACCTGACAATAGCACAGTCTTAACCTGATAATACCACAGTTTTAATATGACAATAACACAGTGTTCTTTTGGCAATACCACAGATTTAACAAAAGAATACCACAAATTTATTCTAACAATAGCACAGTTTTAACCGGACAATTTTACAGTTTTAACCTCACAATACCGCAGTTTTAATATGGCAAAGCACAATTTTAACTTGAAAATAGCCAAGTTTTATTTGACAATACCACATTTTAATCTCATGATACCACAGTTTTATCCTCACAATACCACAGTTTTATCCCTCACAATACCACAGTTTTATCTTGACAATTGCACAGTTTTATTCTGACAATACCACAGTTTTAATATCACAATACCACAATTTTAATTTGACAATAGAACAGGTTTATTCTGACAATAGCACAGTTTGATTCTGACAATAGCACAGTTTGATTCTGACAATACCACAGTCTTAACCTGAAAATACCAAAGTTTTAATCTGACAATAGTAGAGTTATATTCTGACAATACCACAATTTTAACCTGACAATACTACAGTTTTAATCTGACAATTGCATAGCTTTATTCTGGCGATACCACAATTTTAATGTTATGATAGCACATTTATATTCTGAAAATACCACAGATTTATTCTAACAATAGCAGAATTTTAATCTGACAATAGCACAGATTTACCCTGACAATACCACAGTTTTTTTTTGGAAAAACCACAGTTTTAACCAAACAATACCACAGCTTTATTCTGACAATAGTACAGTTTTAACCTCAGAAAACCACAGTCTTAACCTCACAATACCACAGATTTAACCTGATAATTGCACAGATTTAATGTGACAATAGAACAGTTCTGACCTGAATTTTACACAGTTTTAACCTGACAATAGCACATTTTTAACCACACAACACCACTGATTTATTCTAACAATTACCAAGTTTTAACATAACAAAACCACAGTTTTAACCTGAAAAAAACACAGTTTCAACCTAACAATAACACAATTTTAACCTGACAATACCAATGTTTAAATCTGACAATACCACAGTCTTAACCTGACAATACCACTGTTTTATTCTCACAATATAGCACAGTTTTAACTGACAAAACCATAGTTCTAACCAGACAACACTACAGTTTTAATCTGATAATACCACAGTTTTAATCTGACAATACAACAATTTAAATCTGACAATACCAGACAGTTTTATTCTGACAATACCACAGTTTTAATCAGACAATAATACAATTTTCTTCTGGCAATGCCACTGTTTTAACCTGACAATAAAAACTTCTATCCTGACAATACCACAAATTAATCTGACAATACCACAATTTTCTTCTGACAATACCATAGTTTTAATCTGACAATACCACAATTTACTTCTGGCAATACTTCTGTTTTAACCTTACAATACCACAATTTCAATCTGACAGAAAAACAGTTTTATAAGACAATAGCTCAGTTTTAACATCACAATACCACAATTTTAATATTACAATAACACAGTTTCATCCTCACAATACCACAGTTTTAATCTGACAATAACACAGTTTTATCCTTACAATACCAATAGTTTTAGTCTGTCAATACCACAATTTTCTTCTGGCAATACCACTTTGTTTTAACCTGACAATAGAACAATTTCATCCTGTCAATACCACAGTTTTAATATGACAATACCACAGTTTAATTCTGACAATAACATTAGTTTTATTCCAGACAGTACCCACAGTTTTAATCAACAATAGCACAGTTTTATTCTGTATATACAACAGTCTTAACCAGAAAATACCAATGTTTAATCTGACAATAGTAGGAGTTTTATTCTGACAATATTATAGTTTTAACATGACAATACTACAGTTTTAATATGACAATAGAATAGTTTTATTCTGGCGATAACAGAATTTTTAATCTTATAATAGCATATTTATATTCTGATTAATACCACAGATTAAACCCTGACAATACCTCAGTTTTAATCTAACAATAGCACCATTTTAATCTGACAATAGCTCAGTTTCAATCTGACAATAAAACTGGTTTTAATCCCAATGACAATACAGTTTTAACCTGACAATACTTACTGTTTTAATATGACAATAGCACGAATTTTATATCCTGACAATACCACAGTTTTAACTAAACAATACCACAACTTTATTCTGACAATAGCACATTTTCAACCTGACAAAATCAGTCTTAACCTGACAATTCCAAAGATTTATTCTGGCAATACGAAAGTTTTAATATAACAATAGCACAGATGTAATTTGACAATATCATAATTTTAATAATCTGATAATAGCACAGTTTTAACATAACAATACCACAAATTTAACCTGACAATTGCACAGATTTAATGTGACAATAGAAAGTTTTGACCTGAATATTGCACAGTTTTAACATGACAACAGCATTGTTTTAACTTGACAATACCACAGTTTTAATCTGACAATACAACAATTTAAATCTGACAATACCACAGTTTTATTCTGACAATAATTACAGTTTTAATCTGACAATACCACAATTTTCTTACTGGCAATACCACTATTTTAACCTGACAATAGAACAATTTCAATCTGATGAGAAACAGTTTTTTTATAAGATCAATAGCTCCAGTTTTAATCTGACAATAGCACAGTTTTATTTTGGCGGTACCACAGTGTGCCTTAATCTAATAATAGCACAGTTATATTATGACAATACCACAGTTTAATTTTGACAATGCCAAAGTTTTAATCTGACAATACCACAGTCTTAACCTGACAGTAACACAGTTTTATTCTTACAATACAATTGCACAGTTTTAAACCTGACAAACAACAACAGTTATAACATGTTAACACTACAGTTTACTACAAGAGAATACCACAGTTTTAATTTGACAATAACTAGAGATTTTAATCTGACAATCCCACACAGTTATAATTTGACAATATCACAATTTTAACCTGACATTATGACATTTTTAATCTGACAATACCGCAAATTTCAATATGCACAGTAGAACAGTTTTCACCTGACAATACCACAGTTTCAATCTGACAATACCAAAATTTCATCTGACAATACAATAACAAGTTTTAATAATGACAATGGCACAGTTTTAACTTGACAATACCACAATTTTAATCTGACAATGCCAAATTTTCTTCTGGCAATACCTACAGTTTTAAAATCAAACAATACCACAGATTTATTATATGACAATAGCACAGGTTTTAACATGACACATAGCAACAGTCTTAACCCTGACAATACCACTGTTTGTGTTATTCTTCTCACAATAGCACAGTTAGTAACCTGACAATTACTGCACGGTTTTAATCTGACCAATAAGCACAGTTTTATTCTGATAATGCCACACTATTAATATCTAACAATAGCAAAATTTTAATCTGACAATACCACAGTTTATAGAAGCTCTCAATGGGTACAGTTTTAACCCTAACAATACCACTGTTTTAATCTGATAATAACAATGGTTTCTTTTTGGCAATACCACAGTTTTAACCAAACAATACAACAGTTTTATTCTGGACAATACCAGTGAGTTTTAAGCTGACAAACCACAGTCATAACCTGACACATCCATAGATTTATTCTGGACAATACCACAGTTTTATATGACAATAACACAGTTTTAATTTGACAATACCACAGTTTTAATCTGACACAGTTAACAGTTTTATTCTTGATTATACCACAGTTTTAATCTGACAATAGTATCAGTTTTATTCTGACAATACCATATTCTGGAACCTGACAATACCACAGTTCTTTAAAACTGGACAATACCACACTTTAATTTTGACAATACCAAAGTTTTAATCTGACAATACCACAGTCTTAACCCCACAATACCACAAGTTTTATTCTGACAATTGCACAAGTTTTAACCCTGACAAAACAAAAGTTAGAGACAATACTACAGTTTTATTCTGACAATACCACAGTTTTAATTTGACAATACCTAGTTTTAACCTGACAATACCAGATTTTAAACTGACAATACAATAAATTGAACTTTCACAATACCACAGTTTTACCCCCCTGACAATATCATACAGTTTTAACCTGTCATTACGACAGTCTTAACCTGACAATACCACATTTTATTCTGGCAATATGAAAGTTTTAATATTACAATAGCACATATGTAATTTAACAATACCACAGTTTTAATTCTGACAATAGAACAGTTTTAACATGACAATAACACATTTTTAACCGAACAATATCACAAATTTAACCTGACAATTGCATGATTTTAATGTGACAATAAACAGTTCCTGACACTGAATATAAAGTACAAGCAGTTTTCATCTGACAATACCAAAGTTTTCTTTGGCAATACCACAGTTTTAACCAAACAATACCACATATTTATTCTGGACAGCAGGTTTTAACATCAGAATACCACAATTTTAACCTGACAAAACCTCAGTTTCCAAAACCAACAACAAAGATTTAACTGACAATACCACTGTTTTATTCTGACAATAGCACAGTTTGATTCTGACAATACCACATTCTTAACCTGAAAATACCACAGTTTTAAAATGACAATAGACATTTTAATTTGACAATACCAATCAGTTTTAATCTGAAAATATCACAGTTTTAACCAACAATACCACAGTTTTATTCTGACATAGCACAGTTTTAACCACATAATACCAATTTTTAATCTGACAATAACAAGTTTTATCCTGACAATACCACAGTTTTAATCTGACAATACCACAATTTCAATCTGACAAGAAACATTTTATAAGACAATAGTACAGTAATAACATGAGAATACCACAGTTTTAATTCGACAATAACAAAATTCTAACCTTACAATACTACAGTTTTAACACATGACAATAACAAAGTTTTTAACCTGACAATAACACAGTTTTAATTCTAACAATAATAC
>NC_134837.1:261325492-261413951 GCF_004210375.1 Tachypleus tridentatus | reverse complement strand
CTTCCTGTTGTATAGTTTAAACAACCCAAACCTTTCCAGGTTTTACCTCAGGAATTTGTAAGTAGCCTAAATTTCACTTTCTCCAGTAGCGGGGACAGGATATTTTTTGTTGGGGAAACTGTGGAGGGGCTTCCCAAAGTGCCATCAATATGAAGTATAGATGGTAAATTATAATAATGTAAATACCAAGGTACATTTCAGAAAGGTGTGCTATTTTGAACTGCGTTTTCAATGCAGGTTTCATTGGAAACTCATTCTCTGATTAATAATTCATTATTACAAATTAGAAATAATCTGTGTATGAAAATATGTGTATATGTAAAGAGGAAGCTCACCTAAATTCCACCCAAGGTAATATATAATAATAAAGAAAATCAAGATTAGCTTAGATTGAACATTTAATATACCATTAAGAGTAAAGCTACAAATCAAAAGAAATATAACATAAAGACATAGTTTACATAGCAGAAACGAAATATCCCATGTAAAGTTAATACACACTGAGGAAAAGTAAGGTCACTATCAGGCTAACTATCTTTCATCATGATAGTGATTGTGATATTGTTCTTATTATCATAAGTGTGACAAGCACCTGTTACAATAATGTAACTACTATATTATATTAAATTAGGCACTTCTAAATAGCCCAATGACAATTTCAAAATTCATTCTAGAATTGTTTAGAAATATTATTTGGTCAGTTAACATGTAAGGTTATTATCTAATCATAAGTATAACATTAATTGGATTGTAGGTCACAATTTTAAGTGTGTGCCACAATCATCAGTACAATTTTGGATGGCTGATACACAATGCAAAATGATCTCACAGAGGACACAACACCGGCTAAATGCTTCATAGTTTTGACCTATACACAATACACTTATACATGCATGCTATGTTTTACTTTTCAATAAATGATAAATGCAGTTAATGGGTAAATACCTGTGAAACCTTTGGTTTATCAAGTAAAATCCCTGATGATCTGTTGTAACTTGAAATCAACGTGGTTGTCTAATCTTCGTCAAAGCTCAAGATAGAATAGCATTACACAGGGAGCGGCAATACAGCGCATGAGTTTCAGTGCATTCAGTACTTTGCTATGGGATGCATGACACATACTTCCGTCTTAATGAATACGTTGAGTTCTACAGATCTATGTCTCTTTGATGTTAATTGTTAAGCAACAACGACGATTGTGTTTTCTATATTTTATGAATATATGCAGGTAACAATATTGGGGGCTGAAGGGGGCTTAGTGCCACTTTATAAACAATGTCCAATACACGAAATGATTTCAGACATAATTTAGTTTTGTTCTTTTATCTCTTATAAAAGGATTAACATGTCATGTTTATGTAGTATGTGAGGAAGAATACAAGGTACCTCACTTGTAAAATTGGGACAAAGTGGATGAGATCACGAAATATAGAATGTATTAAATATGTTCACAATTAAAGATATGTTAAATTATAAGATTAATATTTGGAATTAGCTATTTTAATATCAAGTGTTCGGGGCGACTATTCATTGATAAGGTATATTGGTGTGGTCAACAGAGTTCATTTATTGACGAGGTCATTTCGTGTGGTCATATGACATTCATTCATTAACAAGATCATTTGATGTAGTGATATAATGTTCATTTATTTAAAAGTTCATTTCGTATGGTCATGTAACATTCGTTTATTAACGAGGTCTTTTCGTGTGGTCAGTAGCGTCCGTTTACAGACGAGCTTGATTCGAGTTTGAGGATTTCAAACACCAAAAGAAAAATATAATAATAAAATTGCCAGTAAATTCACTAAGTGAATACTTTAGTATTAAACAATCAGTGATCTAATTTGAAACATTTACTGATCTAAGGCATGTGTATTAAACAACCAGTGATCTAATCTGAAACATTTACTGATCTAAGGCATATGTATTAAACAACTAATGTTCTAGTAAACAACCAATGTTCTAGCTCATTTGTATTTTAGTTTCATAAATGTAGTTTCACCCAAGTGTTTATTAGTTGCACACAGTAAAACTTTATTTTGTTCACAACATTTCACCAAGTTTACCTGGAATTACCAGCTGGTAAACAAGAACCGACGCCAGCAAAAATTAATTTACATTAAATTCTGCTACTACCAGTTTTGAATGGCACCTCATATGTTGGTAAACCTGATAAAACTATGTGTTGATGTTGCTAATCGTAAAGCTTCATAAAGATGTGCACTGTCTATTACGTGCATCGAAATTCGGTTTCCCAAAGGAAAAAGTCCGGCATGGTCTGGTGGTTAAGGCACTCGACTCACAACCTGAGGGTCGCGGGCTCGAATCCCATCATACCAAACATGCTCCCTTTTTCAGCCGTGGCAGCGTTATAATGTAACGTCACTGTTCGCTGGTAAAAAAGTAGTTCAAGAGTCGGCGATGGATGGTGATGACTAACTGCCTTCCCTCTCGTCTTACACTGCTAAATTAGGGATGGCTAGCGCAGATAGCCATAGCCCTCGTGTAGACTTGCGTGGAATTCAATACAAACAAACCATAATTACTCTAGGTTCTCTTCAACAAATGTAAATATATAACGATAATACGGTACAACGTTCGTGTGATAATTTGGAAAAAAACGAAATTCTTAAAGGTTCTAGCGTCGTCAGATACTGATATTAATATCAATAATCAATATTTCTACCAGTTATCAAACATCGATGCTTTATCAGTTTTTAAATAACACCGTTTGTCAGCTATCAATTATCGATTTTTTTCTACCATTACTGGCTTGTAGAATCTTTACTAGAAATTTATCTATCAACTTCCAACCACCACAAGAAAAAGTATAGATTTTGAGGCCAATTGATTACAGTCTGGAGTCTGCCAAATTCTGCTCTTGAATAACCAATAAAGTGAAAATTTTGAGTAGTTTAGTTGGTTAAAGCATGTGCGCAGAAACGGGTTTTATTATCACCCATCTTAATTTTCTTTTTTTTTTCCTCTCTTCTAAAGGAAAGTTCTAAGTTCATGGTTTCGATTTTTACTTGGAATTTTATTATGTTTCAGCAGGTTTTGAGGTCAAAGAAGACTAGCGCTACCTATGAAAGAATACAGAAAATATAATAATAATCTGTAAAAAATAATAATACTGTCGTCATACGTCCATGCAACTACTTCGTAGGGTGTAGATGGATCTTTAGCAAAACTGGTATAGAAGCTCATTAGGTCCTTTCTGGGATATACACAAATATTTAGTTTTGCGTTTATTATGGACGTTTTTTACCAGAACCCTCACCTCCTGTGAAAGGATCTTCACGAAATATAGCATGCTCCTTTACCAGGTCCATGAAGGTCTCTAAGAATGGAGAAATCTTGATGGATAAAAAAGATATACTTAACAGATGGTCAGAATATATTGGGGAACTATATAACGACAACAGAAGCCCAACCCCACACATAGAAATAGACACAGAAGGCCATCCAATTATGCTTGATGAAGTGGAACATGCAATGAAGAAGATACATAAAGGCAAAGCAGCTGGTCCAGACGACATACCCAATGAACTTTTATTAGCCCTAAAAGAAGTGGGAATTCAGGAAGTGACAAAACTACTGAACACTATTTATGACACGGGTGAAATACCGGAAGACCTTAAAAATCAGTCTTTATTGCATTGCCGAAAAAGCCCGGAACAACTGACTGTAAACAGCACAGGATAAGTAGTCTAATGAGTCACCTCACCAAGGTTCTTTTAAGAGTGCTCATGTCTAGAATGAGGAATAAGATAAGACCAGATATTTCTGATGCTCAGTTTGGATTTATAGCCGATAAAGGCACTAGAAATGCAATTTTCGCTCTAAACATGCTCATGGAAAGATCACTGGAAGTACAAAAAGATTTATATCTATGTTTTATCGATTATTCTAAAGCCTTTGACAAAGTGAGACATGGTGACCTATTCGACATGTTGTCAGACCTGAACATCGATGCTAACGATCTAAGAATCTTTAGAAACCTTTACTGGCAGCAAATGGCAGCTATCAAAATTGAAAATGAATTGAGTGAATATAGACCAATTGAAAGAGGGGTGAGGCAGGGATGTGTATTTTCACCAGATCTTTTTAACTTATACAGCGAAATAATCCTATGAAACATCAATGAACATCAAGGAGTCAAAGTAGGCGGATGCAATATCAACAACTTGCGCTACGCTGATGACACAGTCCTCATTGCGGACTTCGAACGAAATCTACAGACTCTCCTCACAACAACAGTAGACGAGAGTGAAGAAAAAGGCTTGCAGTTAAATGCAAAGAAAACAGAGTGCATGGTTATCTCAAAACAATCAATTACACCCACATGTAGCATAACCGGCAAGGACGTGAGAATAAAACAAGTCGAAATCTTCAAATATCTTGGATATACTATAACATCAAATGCAAAGAGTGACACAGAAATAAAGAAAAGAATTGCAATGTCCAAGGATACTTTCAATAAAGTGAAGTCCATATTCACAAACAGGAACATAACAAATGTCACTAAAAATTAACACCTTGAAATCATATGTATGGTCTGTTCTCTTATATGGCTGTGAGAGCTGGAAACTGAACAAAGATACAGAGAAGAGATTAGAAGCTGCTGAAATGTGGTTCTTAGAAAAATGCTAAAAATATCATGGACTGAAAGAAAACAAATGTGGAAGTCATGGAACTGGCAGGATACAAAAGGTCCCTCATGAAAACTATAAGATAGAGACAAATGGAATTTCTAGGACACATCTGTAGGAAGAATGGGATAGAGAAACAGATGCTATGTGGAAAAATAGAAGAGGAGGAAAAGCAGAGGGTGTCAAAGAACTAAATATATCGAGAGCCTCAATAACCATGTTACCAAGAACTCAATGAACAACATCGAGTTGATAAGAAGGACTGACAACAGAGAAGTCTGGCATGCCATGGTAGAACTCAATGAGCAACATCGAGTTGTTAAGAAGGATTGACAACAGAGAAGTCTGGCATGCCATGGTAGAACTCAATGAGCAACATCGAGTTGATAAGAAGGATTGACAACAGAGAAGTCTGGCATGCCATGGTAGAACTCAATGAGCAACATCGTGTTGATAAGAAGGATTGACAACAGAGAAGTCTGGCATGCCATGGTAGAACTCAATGAGCAACATCGAGTTGAAAAGAAGGATTGACAACAGAGAAGTCTGGCATGCCATGGTAGAACTCAATGAGCAACATCGAGTTGAAAAGAAGGATTGACAACAGAGAAGTCTGGCATGCCATGGTAGAACTCAATGAGCAACATCGAGTTGATAAGAAGGATTGACAACAGAGAAGTCTGGCATGCCATGGTAGAACTCAATGAGCAACATCGAGTTGATAAGAAGGATTGACAACAGAGAAGTCTGGCATGCCATGGTAGAACTCAATGAGCAACATCGAGTTGATAAGAAGGATTGACAACAGAGAAGTCTGGCATGCCATGGTAGAACTCAATGAGCAACATCGAGTTGATAAGAAGGATTGACAACAGAGAAGTCTGCCATGCCATGGTAGAACTCAATGAGCAACATCGAGTTGATAAGAAGGATTGACAACAGAGAAGTCTGGCATGCCATAGTAGAACTCAATGAGCAACATCGAGTTGATAAGAAGGATTGACAAGAGAGAAGTCCGCCATGGTCGTCGATGTCTGCCGCAGATTTGACACACGAAGAAGAAGAAACATAGACAAAGTTTCAGTTTTGCACTTTGCATTTTTTAATTATATACTTATAATAGTACTGTCTGTTGTATGTCTATGTAACTACTTCGCAGGGTGTAACGTGAGATTCATTCGGTCAATAGAGAGATACATACAAATTTGTAGCTATACAGTTTGTATTTTGCGGTTTTTATGGGAGTTTCTTTAATCTCAATTCATGTCGAGACTATATGTTTATGTAACTTAATGTTGATTGAATTTCTACGCCAAGTAAAGCCTTTAGGCTTACTAAGAAAAATAACTTCCTGTTCAAATTTACACATCATATTAAAACTATAAGTTTGTTTATAGTTCAGTTGAGCTTTCACTTCATGTTCAGTTCACTTATTTTGTAATCTAGGGATCTCAAGTGGGTTTCTGGTCATCAAGAATCCAGGGATCGAGCAAGTTTCTAACCTCATTATGTTCTGTTTAACATTAAAAGAAAGGTCTGTCTCATTAAGGTTAGCTGGACGCTACATGTCATGATAACTTTATATAAACTGAAACGGATATATGAATCATTCACCGTTTCCACGAATCGAGACAAATAAAAAGTCGAGGGCATACACAAAATATCTGATGCTACAAGATATTAAGACGTCCAAATTAAGACTCTTAGGATCAGCTGGACTATTAGTTAAACTCAGCTATTAGTTTATAAGTCATTAGAATGAATCTCGTCACTGAGGATTGGATTAGTTTAGAAGGTTGTTTCATTAAACTACAGTATTTTCGTCCTTGAAACTCTTAGTGGTGATAATATAGATTATAATTTGATAAACCGAAATTGGAACATCGCAAGAGGAAAGATTTAAAATTTTGTTGTTTAAGAGTCATCTGGATTCTGTAAAGCGATTGGAAGTTTGTTTTCAATTAATATTAAAAAAAGCTTAATTACTTCCGTGTTTTATTTTTCTATTATACAAATTCTTAACACTTACTCCACGGTTTAACAGCTCCGTTGTCAAGGTTACAAATATACAACAAATAACTTTGTTAAACCAGTAAGACGTTTCCTAGGCAATCAAGTATCAGTGGGCCAATGAACTTTAAAAATAATGTAGTCGTACGTTACATGAACGTAGGCGGTTATGAAGAAGTCATAAAACTATGTGTCTAGGTTATCTCTAATGGCTATAATATTTTCTCGATGTATCGAGACAAAATAGACATTACCTGTCGAAATAGGAAGAAATGGTTGTCTCATGTGTTTGTCGTGAATAATAAGCTAGTAACATTTAATATACAAATGAATAAACACTACTGTTAGTTACTAAAGTCAAACGTGCTTTTTAACCGTTAAAAATGTTCCTGAAAATACGAGCCATAGACGACATTTTTCTTCTGAAAGTAAACAGCGCCAGCTAGTGTTGATAACAATCATTATTTTAGGGACGACAGAGCGAATGAGAAATCACTCAAAGTTATTAAATGATCTCCTTTCAGTCTGTAGCCAAATCGCACGAGTGATATTTTACTTATAATTTACTACTTCCATTTCCATCAGTTTTTATCTAGAACATCGAAAATCCATTTCACATTTCTGAACTCTACCTTCTCTGCTCTGCCGTTCATTTGTAGCCTCATAATTAATCATTTTCATAAAAACTGTCATACGTTCTGATGATATAAATCATTTATCGAACACAATCAGGTTTCATACAAGTTTTCTTTCTAAGAACGTAATGGAGCTAACGTGGAAGAAAAAAAACACATACCAAAAAAAAAAAAAAACTCGTTTCCAGAAACGCACAGAGTTTATCGTAGCTGACGCAGTTCGTCCCCAAAAGTTTGTTTTTAATGTGTGCCATTTAGGGTGGTTGATTACTTGTCCTTGTTATTTCGCAGTTTTTTTTGTTTAATAACACAAATAAAAAATACATGAGTTGTCGAAGTCTTAGAATATTTAAGAACCTTGTCTTCCTTTCTTCAATACCTATGGTGGTTTAATTGTTGTTATAGTATTTCTTTAACACCTGTTTAATAAATGTACACCAGATATTGTTTTCTAGTATACATAGCATGTCGTTAATGTTTTGTTTCACACAATAATTAAGGACGTCCAAACAGACCATTGTTTTCTAGTATACATAGCATGTCGTTAATGTTTTGTTTCACACAATAATTAAAGGACGTCCAAACAGACCATTGTTTTCTAGTATACATAGCATGTCGTTAATGTTTTGTTTCACACAATAATTAAAGGACGTCCAAACAGACCATTGTTTTCTAGTATACATAGCATGTCGTTAATGTTTTGTTTCACACAATAATTAAAGGACGTCCAAACAGACCATTGTTTTCTAGTATACATAGCATGTCGTTAATGTTTTGTTTCACACAATAATTAAAGGACGTCCAAACAGACCATTGTTTTCTAGTATACATAGCATGTCGTTAATGTTATGTTTTAAACAATAATTAAAGGACGTCCAAACAGACCATTGTTTTCTAGTATACATAGCATGTCGTTAATGTTTTGTTTCAAACAATAATTAAAGGACGTCCAAACAGACCATTGTTTTCTAGTATACATAGCATGTCGTTAATGTTTTGTTTCAAACAATAATTAAAGGACGTCCAAACAGACCATTGTTTTCTAGTATACATAGCATGTCGTTAATGTTATGTTTCAAACAATAATTAAAGGACGTCCAAACAGACCATTGTTTTCTAGTATACATAGCATGTCGTTAATGTTATGTTTCAAACAATAATTAAAGGGCGTCCAAACAGACCATTGTTTAGTACATTAATACCTCGTCTCACATAACAGATTCTAAGCAGACAACTGTACGAAATTCCAGTATTTACTGTGTAGACAAATACTGCTTGTTTCCTTAGAAATGAGAGCTGTTCATTTAGTGTAGGCTTAAAACATCGTTACTAAATCTTGTAGTATAGATAAATGACAATTTGTCTAACTGCTATTTTATTCTTAACCCTATATTTTCTTATTTCTGTAGGTTAAAAAAAAGAAGCAATTTTCGATTATTTCGTTAATTGATTGATTGATTGATTATTTGGAATTGAGCACAAAGCTACAGAAGGAGTTATCTGTGCTCTGGTCACCACGGATATTGTAACCACGTTTATAGCGGTGTGAGTCTGCAGACATACCGATGTGCTTCTGAAGAGATATTACGGTTACTAAAGCAAATTATGAAACTTGAGATCCACAGTAGGATTAGAGTACAATATCAAGTGAGTAGAACTTGTTAACATTTACCAAACGAAAGATAATCTAACCACGAACAGTGCTTTAAGATAATCTAACTAGGAACAGTCCCTTAAGATAATCTTACCACGAACACTACCTTAATATACTCTTACCTTGAACAGTGTCTTACAATGATCTTACCGAGAACAGTGCCTTAAGATAATCATACCACGAACAGTGTCTTAATATAATCTTACCACGAACATTGCTTTAAGATAAGCTAACTACGAACAGTGCCTTAAGACAATCTTACCACGAACATTGCTTTAATATAATCGTACCATGAACAGTGCTTTAAGATAATCTTACCATGAACAGTACTTTAATATGATCTTACCACGAATATTGCTTTAACATAATCTTACCATGAACAGTGCTTTAAGATAATCTTACCACGAACATTGCTTTAAGATAATCTTACCACGAACATTGCTTTAAGATAAGCTAACTACGAACAGTGTCTTAAAAGATAATCTTGCCATGAACAGTGCTTTAATATAATCTTACCATGAACAGTACTTTAATATGATCTTACCACGAATATTGCTTTAACATAATCTTACCATGAACAGTGCTTTAAGATAATCTTACCACGAACATTGCTTTAAGATAATCTTACCACGAACATTGCTTTAAGATAAGCTAACTACGAACAGTGTCTTAAGATAATCTTGCCATGAACAGTGCTTTAATATAATCTTACGATCATTTTATAATATAATCGTACCATAAACAGTGTCTTAATATAATCTTACCACAAACATTGCTTTAATATAATCTTACCACAAACATTGCTTTAATATAATCTTACCACGAACATTGCTTTAAGATATGCTAACTACGAACAATGCCTTGTGATAATTTTACCACGATCAGTGCCTTAACATAATCTTACCACGAAGAAAGATTTATTTATCCTTAATTGTCTGGTAGGAAACTTATGGAACAGTGTCTTAAGATAATCTTACCATGAACAGTGCCTTAAGATAGCCTTACCACGAAGAAAGATTAATTTGTTGAACTTGTTTTAAGATAATCGTGGAGAAAAAATCGATTCTCTGATTTGCCTTGAAAATAATAAACTGCTGGATTTAGCTAACTTTATTTTTAAGAATTTCTTACTGAATTTTCCTCTATTTCTGTTGATAAAATTATATATTACTTTTATTTTTATTAATTCTTTTCAGTGTTTTTGGAACATCAGCAAATTATAAGTAAAGGTAGAGCTTCTATGTAGTGTTTGATATCGTTTATTGCTACGTTTTAAATCAGGGCTACATGTTTTATTTAAATGCAGAGATTCCCTATTGGATCAGCGATAAGTTTAAGGCTTATCACTATAAAATTTGGGATTTAATCACCGAGGCGGACACAGTGTAGTTAGTCCATTGTGTAACTTAACGTCAAAATATATATATAACTACACTGTTTTAGAGAGCAGTTGGTAATGACAGTTAGAAGGATTGTATTATAAAATCTAACGATGATTTCGATTCCAATTAGTGGTTAAACAAGAAGGAATTCTCAAAGGTCGCGGCTGCAATTAGATGAAGCTATGAGTTAAAACTATTGTACTTGGAAAAGAAACTATGAGCCGATATGCCGTAGCTAACAAAGAACAAAATTTTATTTTTCATCTTTGGGTTAAACTAGTTTCGAGAAATGTCATCCTCGTTGCTAAACTGTGTTTAGTAAAAGAAAAATATAGTTCAAGCACTGAGCACCCAACTTTTATTTTGCAGAGTTTAGTAGTTTATCATTTTGTTTAAATGTTGTTAACAAATAAATCCACAGTTTAGACACTTTACATTATAAAAAATAAGTTATTTGCACTACTAACATCTGCCACACGAGCCAGTCCAGTATCTTTTACTACAGAACCTAAAAAAGGTCATTTCAGAAACTAATGATTTTGGGTTATTTCGATAAATATCGATGAATGAAGCTCGGTGAGATATCTTAAACTAAAAGAATTTGTTTGTTTTTTTAATTCGCGCAAAGCTACACGAGTGTTAGCCGTCCCAAATTAAGCAGCGTAAGACGAGAGAGAAGGCAGCTAGTTCTAACAACTTACTGCCAGCTCTTGGGCTACTCTTGTTACCAACGAATAGTAGGATTGACTGATACATTATAACAACCCCACGGCTGAAAAAGCTAACAAGTTTGGTGAGACGGGGTTTCAAACCTACGACCTTCAGATTGCGAGTAGAGTGCCCTAACCACCGAGCTACAAAAGAAATGTAAAAGTATTAAAGAAAATATGACATAAGGGAGTTTATACGGATTATACAATGGTGGTACCATACTGGGCAATATACCATCGTTCAATCCAACTTTCATTAAAGTGTTGCTAAAAAGCTGTTTCATTGCAGAAATGGAATTTTTAATTTGAGAATCGCTGGTGACGTCATCTTGAACTTAAATCTTCGGGCTTTATTGTGTCGTTAGTTTCATAAAATATTGAAACTAGCGCTTTCTCATATATGATTTAAATGTCACTTCCCTTTTTTGGAAAGGCTGATATTATTGTGTCCGTTTCTTTTCTTTAATGTTTCATTGTCAATTGTTTGTTTGTTGGTTTGTTTTGAATTTCGCGCAAAGCTACTCGAGGGCTATCTTCACTAGCCGCCCCTAATTTACCAGTGTAAGACTAGAGAGAAGGCAGCTGGTAACCATTGCCAACTCTTGGGCTACTCTTTTACCAACGACTAGTGGGATTGCTGTCACGGTGTAACGTCCCCACGGATTAAAGGGTGAGCATGTTTGGTGTGATTCATTGTCAATGCAGTAATCATTTTGATGAATATTTGATTCAGCTGCTCAGTCAAATCGACTGGGATATCTCCATATAAGCTCTTTCTTCATCAGACCTGGACCGACGGAACCATGATTAATCAAAAGTTAGGCCCGGCATGGCATAGAGTGTTAAGGCGTGCGACTCGTAATCTGAAGGTTGCGGGTTCAAATCCCGGTCGCACCAAACATGCTCTCCCTTTCAGCTGTGGGGGCGTTATAATGTGACGGTCAATCCCACTATTCCTTTGTAAAAGAGTAGCCCAAGAGTTGACGGTGGGAGGCGATCACTAGCTGCCTTCCCTCTAGTCTTACACTGCAAAATTAGGGACGGCTAGCGCAGATAGCCCTGTTGTAGCTTTGCGCGAAATTTCAAAACAAACAAACAAACAATCAAAAGTTTAATGACTTTAGTTTTTAATAATTAAAATCTTTATAAATCATTTTGTGTGTATGTATATGTTTGTCCAGAATACATTTAACATGGAGTAAAATGTGTGAAAATTCTAATTAACTTACAAGGAAATCAGCAGCAGGATTACTGCATGCATTTTAATTAGTTACGATTTCTTATCACCACTACTATTTCTTAACACTACTATTTTTTATCATTACTACAATTTCTTCAGTGGGCTAACAACCTACCCACTTAAATACTTGTTGAAGAAGCCGCAAGCGATTGAGGCCCTAGGTTCCAAGATGGAATCTAATGGTGATAACTAACTAACTACTATTTCTCACCACTACGACTATTTCTTATCACTAAGACTATTTCTTATCATTACTATTTCTTATCACTAAGACTATTTCTTATCATTACTATTTCTTATCACTATTGCTATTTCTGAGACTATATGCTTGAACCAACATCACATTTCAGTATTGTAAACAGTTTGATAAATGTAATGTCGAGCTTACCTAACACTTAAGATTTCACTAAGGGTTACATATGTATTTCTTATGTGTAATCATTCCTAAATTCGTTTTAAACTCTATATAAATTATACCCACTTTATCAAACAAACATTCCTGTAATCGCTGCACTTATACCATTACATTCACGACCACATGTGGAACACGTGAAGCACGTTTCATTGCTACTTGTCCACGTTGGTTCTCAGAGTCTTGGGTCAGGTCATGGGTCTGGTTGTAAACCTCGAAAATAGTGGCAAACGCCTTCCTGTTGTATAGTTTAAACAACCCAAACCTTTCCAGGTTTTACCTCAGGAATTTGTAAGTAGCCTAAATTTCACTTTCTCCAGTAGCGGGGACAGGATATTTTTGTTGGGGAAACTGTGGAGGGGCTTCCCAAAGTGCCATCAATATGAAGTATAGATGGTAAATTATAATAATGTAAATACCAAGGTACATTTCAGAAAGGTGTGCTATTTTGAACTGCGTTTTCAATGCAGGTTTCATTGGAAACTCATTCTCTGATTAATAATTCATTATTACAAATTAGAAATAATCTGTTTATGAAAATATGTGTATATGTAAAAGAGGAAGCTCACCTAAATTCCACCCAAGGTAATACATAATAATAAAGAAAATCAAGATTAGCTTAGATTGAACATTTAATATACCATTAAGAGTAAAGCTACAAATCAAAAGAAATATAACATAAAGACATAGTTGACACAGCAGAAACGAAATATCCCATGTAAAGTTAATACACACTGAGGAAAAGTAAGGTTACTGTCAGACTAACTATCTTTCATCATGTTAGTGATTGTGATATTGTTCTTATTATCATAAGTGTGACAAGCACCTGTTACAATAATGTAACTACTATATTATATTAAATTAGGCACTTCTAAATAGCCCAATGACAATTTCAAAATTCATTCTAGAATTGTTTAGAAATATTATTTGGTCAGTTAACATGTAAGGTTATTATCTAATCATAAGTATAACATTAATTGGATTGTAGGTCACAATTTTAAGTGTGTGCCACAATCATCAGTACAATTTTGGATGGCTGATACACAATGCAAAATGATCTCACAGAGGACACAACACCGGCTAAATGCTTCATACACAATACACTTATACATGCATGCTATGTTTTACTTTTCAATAAATGATAAATGCAGTTAATGGGTAAATACCTGTGAAACCTTTGGTTTATCAAGTAAAATCCCTGATGATCTGTTGTAACTTGAAATCAACGTGGTTGTCTAATCTTCGTCAAAGCTCAAGATAGAATAGCATTACACAGGGAGCGGCAATACAGCGCATGAGTTTCAGTGCATTCAGTACTTTGCTATGGGATGCATGACACATACTTCCGTCTTAATGAATACGTTGAGTTCTACAGATCTATGTCTCTTTGATGTTAATTGTTAAGCAACAACGACGATTGTGTTTTCTATATTTTATGAATATATGCAGGTAACAATATTGGGGGCTGAAGGGGGGCTTAGTGCCACTTTATAAACAATGTCCAATACACGAAATGATTTCAGACATAATTTAGTTTTGTTCTTTTATCTCTTATAAAAGGATTAACATGTCATGTTTATGTAGTATGTGAGGAAGAATACAAGGTACCTCACTTGTAAAATTGGGACAAAGTGGATGAGATCACGAAATATAGAATGTATTAAATATGTTCACAATTAAAGATATGTTAAATTATAAGATTAATATTTGGAATTAGCTATTTTAATATCAAGTGTTCGGGGCGACTATTCATTGATAAGGTATATTGGTGTGGTCAACAGAGTTCATTTATTGACGAGGTCATTTCGTGTGGTCATATGACATTCATTCATTAACAAGATCATTTGATGTAGTGATATAATGTTCATTTATTTAAAAGTTCATTTCGTATGGTTATGTAACATTCGTTTATTAACGAGGTCTTTTCGTGTGGTCAGTAGCGTCCGTTTACAGACGAGCTTGATTCGAGTTTGAGGATTTCAAACACCAAAAGAAAAATATAATAATAAAATTGCCAGTAAATTCACTAAGTGAATACTTTAGTATTAAACAATCAGTGATCTAATTTGAAACATTTACTGATCTAAGGCATGTGTATTAAACAACCAGTGATCTAATCTGAAACATTTACTGATCTAAGGCATATGTATTAAACAACTAATGTTCTAGTAAACAACCAATGTTCTAGCTCATTTGTATTTTAGTTTCATAAATGTAGTTTCACCCAAGTGTTTATTAGTTGCACACAGTAAAACTTTATTTTGTTCACAACATTTCACCAAGTTTACCTGGAATTACCAGCTGGTAAACAAGAACCGACGCCAGCAAAAATTAATTTACATTAAATTCTGCTACTACCAGTTTTTGAATGGCACCTCATATGTTGGTAAACCTGATAAAACTATGTGTTGATGTTGCTAATCGTAAAGCTTCATAAAGATGTGCACTGTCTATTACGTGCATCGAAATTCGGTTTCCCAAAGGAAAAAGTCCGGCATGGTCTGGTGGTTAAGGCACTCGACTCACAACCTGAGGGTCGCGGGCTCGAATCCCATCATACCAAACATGCTCCCTTTTTCAGCCGTGGCAGCGTTATAATGTAACGTCACTGTTCGCTGGTAAAAAAGTAGTTCAAGAGTCGGCGATGGATGGTGATGACTAACTGCCTTCCCTCTCGTCTTACACTGCTAAATTAAGGATGGCTAGCGCAGATAGCCATAGCCCTCGTGTAGACTTGCGTGGAATTCAAAACAAACAAACCATAATTACTCTAGGTTCTCTTCAACAAATGTAAATATATAACGATAATACGGTACAACGTTCGTGTGATAATTTGGAAAAAACGAAATTCTTAAAGGTTCTAGCGTCGTCAGATACTGATATTAATATCAATAATCAATATTTCTACCAGTTATCAAACATCGATGCTTTATCAGTTTTTAAATAACACCGTTTGTCAGCTATCAATTATCGATTTTTTTCTACCATTACTGGCTTGTAGAATCTTTACTAGAAATTTATCTATCAACTTCCAACCACCACAAGAAAAAGTATAGATTTTGAGGCCAATTGATTACAGTCTGGAGTCTGCCAAATTCTGCTCTTGAATAACCAATAAAGTGAAAATTTTGAGTAGTTTAGTTGGTTAAAGCATGTGCGCAGAAACGGGTTTTATTATCACCCATCTTAATTTTCTTTTTTTTTTTTCTCTCTTCTAAAGGAAAGTTCTAAGTTCATGGTTTCGATTTTTACTTGGAATATTATTATGTTTCAGCAGGTTTTGAGGTCAAAGAAGACTAGCGCTACCTATGAAAGAATACAGAAAATATAATAATAATCTGTAAAAAATAATAATACTGTCGTCATACGTCCATGCAACTACTTCGTAGGGTGTAGATGGATCTTTAGCAAAACTGGTATAGAAGCTCATTAGGTCCTTTCTGGGATATACACAAATATTTAGTTTTGCGTTTATTATGGACGTTTTTACCAGAACCATCACCTCCTGTGAAAGGATCTTCACGAAATATAGCATGCTCCTTTACCAGGTCCATGAAGGTCTCTAAGAATGGAGAAATCTTGATGGATAAAAAAGATATACTTAACAGATGGTCAAAATATATTGGGGAACTATACAACGACAACAGAAACCCAACCCCACACATAGAAATAGACACAGGAGGCCATCCAATTATGCTTGATGAAGTGGAACATGCAATGAAGAAGATACATAAAGGCAAAGCAGCTGGTCCAGACGACATACCCAATGAACTTTTATTAGCCCTAAAAGAAGTGGGAATTCAGGAAGTGACAAAACTACTGAACACTATTTATGACACGGGTGAAATACCGGAAGACTTTAAAAAAATCAGTCTTTATTGCATTGCCGAAAAAGCCCGGAACAACTGACTGTAAACAGCACAGGATAAGTAGTCTAATGAGTCATCTTACCAAGGTTCTTTTAAGAGTGCTCATGTCTAGAATGAGGAATAAGATAAGACCAGATATTTCTGATGCTCAGTTTGGATTTGTAGCCGATAAAGGCACTAGAAATGCAATTTTCGCTCTAAACATGCTCATGGAAAGATCACTGGAAGTACAAAAGAATTTATATCTATGTTTTATCGATTATTCTAAAGCCTTTGACAAAGTGAGACATGGTGACCTATTCGACATGTTGTCAGACCTGAACATCGATGCTAACGATCTAAGAATCCTTAGAAACCTTTACTGGCAGCAAATGGCAGCTATCAAAATTGAAAATGAATTGAGTGAATATAGACCAATTGAAAGAGGGGTGAGGCAGGGATGTGTATTTTCACCAGATCTTTTTAACTTATACAGCGAAATAATCCTACGAAACATCAATGAACATCAGGGAGTCAAATTAGGCGGATGCAATATCAACAACTTGCGCTACGCTCTTGACACAGTCCTCATTTCGGACTGCGAACGAAATCTACAGACTCTCCTCACAACAACAGTAGACGAGAGTGAAGAAAAAGGCTTGCAGTTAAACGCAAAGAAAACAGAGTGCATGGTTATCTCAAAACAATCAATTACACCCACATGTAGCATAACCGGCAAGGACGTGAGAATAAAACAAGTCGAAAGCTTCAAATATCTTGGATATACTATATCATCAAATGCAAAGAGTGACACAGAAATAAAGAAAAGAATTGCAATGTCCAAGGATACTTTCAATAAAATGAAGTCCATATTCACAAACAGGAACATAACAAATGCCACTAAAAATTAACACCTTGAAATCATATGTATGGTCTGTTCTCTTATGTGGCTGTGAGAGCTGGACACTGAACAAAGATACAGAGAAGAGATTAGAAGCTGCTGAAATGTGGTTCCTTAGAAGAATGCTAAAAACATCATGAACTGAAAGAAAAACAAATGTGGAAGTCATGGAACTGGCAGGATACAAAAGGTCCCTCATGAAAACTATAAGAAAGAGACAAATGGAATTTCTAGGACACATCTGTAGGAAGAATGGGATAGAGAAACAGATGCTATGTGGAAAAATAGAAGGGAGGAAAAGCAGAGGGTGTCAAAGAACTAAATATAACGACAACCTCAATAACTATGTCACCAAGAACTCAATGAGCAACATCGAGTTGATAATAAGGATTGACAACAGAGAAGTCTGGCATGCCATGGTAGAACTCAATGAGCAACATCGTGTTGATAAGAAGGATTGACAACAGAGAAGTCTGGCATGCCATGGTAGAACTCAATGAGCAACATCGAGTTGATAAGAAGGATTGACAACAGAGAAGTCTGCCATGGTAGAACTCAATGAGCAACATCGTGTTGATAAGAAGGACTGACAACAGAGAAGTCTGGCATGCCATGGTAGAACTCAATGAGCAACATCGAGTTGATAAGAAGGATTGACAACAGAGAAGTCTGCCATGGTAGAACTCAATGAGCAACATCGAGTTGATAAGAAGGATTGACAACAGAGAAGTCTGGCATGCCATGGTAGAACTCAATGAGCAACATCGTGTTGATAAGAAGGATTGACAACAGAGAAGTCTGGCATGCCATGGTAGAACTCAATGAGCAACATCGTGTTGATAAGAAGGATTGACAACAGAGAAGTCTGGCATGCCATGGTAGAACTCAATGAGCAACATCGAGTTGATAAGAAGGATTGACAACAGAGAAGTCTGCCATGGTAGAACTCAATGAGCAACATCGTGTTGATAAGAAGGACTGACAACAGAGAAGTCTGGCATGCCATGGTAGAACTCAATGAGCAACATCGAGTTGATAAGAAGGATTGACAACAGAGAAGTCTGCCATGGTAGAACTCAATGAGCAACATCGAGTTGATAAGAAGGATTGACAACAGAGAAGTCTGGCATGCCATGGTAGAACTCAATGAGCAACATCGAGTTGATAAGAAGGATTGACAAAAGAGAAGTCTGGCATGCCATGGTAGAACTCAATGAGCAACATCGAGTTGATAAGAAGGATTGACAACAGAGAAGTCTGGCATGCCATGGTAGAACTCAATGAGCAACATCGTGTTGATAAGAAGGATTGACAACAGAGAAGTCTGGCATGCCATGGTAGAACTCAATGAGCAACATCGAGTTGATAAGAAGGATTGACAACAGAGAAGTCTGGCATGCCATGGTAGAACTCAATGAGCAACATCGAGTTGATAAGAAGGATTGACAACAGAGAAGTCTGGCATGCCATGGTAGAACTCAATGAGCAACATCGAGTTGATAAGAAGGATTGACAACAGAGAAGTCTGGCATGCCATGGTAGAACTCAATGAGCAACATCGTGTTGATAAGAAGGATTGACAACAGAGAAGTCTGGCATGCCATGGTAGAACTCAATGAGCAACATCGTGTTGATAAGAAGGATTGACAACAGAGAAGTCTGGCATGCCATGGTAGAACTCAATGAGCAACATCGTGTTGATAAGAAGGATTGACAACAGAGAAGTCTGGCATGCCATGGTAGAACTCAATGAGCAACATCGTGTTGATAAGAAGGATTGACAACAGAGAAGTCTGGCATGTCATGGTAGAACTCAATGAGCAACATCGTGTTGATAAGAAGGATTGACAACAGAGAAGTCTGGCATGCCATGGTAGAACTCAATGAGCAACATCGTGTTGATAAGAAGGATTGACAACAGAGAAGTCTGGCATGCCATGGTAGAACTCAATGAGCAACATCGAGTTGATAAGAAGGATTGACAACAGAGAAGTCTGGCATGTCATGGTCGTCGATGTCTGCCGCAGATTAGACACACGAAGAAGAAGAAACATAGACAAAGTTTCAGTTTTGCACTTTGCATTTTTTAATTATATACTTATAATAGTACTATGTGTTGTATGTCTATGTAACTACTTATCTATATATAAATATAATAGTACTGTCTGTTGTATGTCCATGTAACTACTTATCTACATATAAATATAATAGTACTGTCTGTTGTATGTCCATGTAACTACTTATCTATATATAAATATAATAGTGCTGTCTGTTGTATGTCCATGTAACTACTTATCTATATATAAATATAATAGTACTATCTGTTGTATGTCCATGTAACTACTTATCTATATATAAATATAATAGTACTGTCTGTTGTATGTCCATGTAACTACTTATCTATATATAAATATAATAGTACTATCTGTTGTATGTCCATGTAACTACTTATCTATATATAAATATAATAGTACTATCTGTTGTATGTCCATGTAACTACTTATCTATATATGAATATAATAGTACTGTCTGTTGTATGTCCATGTAACTACTTATCTATATATAAATATAATTGTGCTGTCTGTTGTATGTCCATGTAACTACTTATCTATATATAAATATAATAGTGCTGTCTGTTGTATGTCCATGTAACTACTTATCTATATATAAATATAATAGTACTATCTGTTGTATGTCCATGTAACTACTTATCTATATATAAATATAATAGTGCTGTCTGTTGTATGTCCATGTAACTACTTATCTATATATAAATATAATAGTACTGTCTGTTGTATGTCCATGTAACTACTTATCTATATATAAATATAATAGTGCTGTCTGTTGTATGTCTATGTAACTACTTATCTATATATAAATATAATAGAATTGTCTGTTGTATGTCCATGTAACTACTTATCTATATATAAATATAATAGAACTGTCTGTTGTATGTCCATGTAACTACTTATCTATATATTAATATAATAGTGCTGTCTGTTGTATGTCTATGTAACTACTTATCTATATATAAATATAATAGTGCTGTCTGTTGTATGTCCATGTAACTACTTATTTATATATTAATATAATAGTGCTGTCTGTTGTATGTTTATGTAACTACTTATCTATATATAAATATAATAGTGCTGTCTGTTGTATGTCCATGTAACTACTTATCTATATATAAATATAATAGTACTGTCTGTTGTATGTCCATGTAACTACTTATCTATATATAAATATAATAGTGCTGTCTGTTGTATGTCCATGTAACTACTTATCTATATATAAATATAATAGAACTGTCTGTTGTATGTCCATGTAACTACTTATCTATATATTAATATAATAGAACTGTCTGTTGTATGTCCATGTAACTACTTATCTATATATAAATATAATAGAACTGTCTGTTGTATGTCCATGTAACTACTTATCTATATATTAATATAATAGTGCTGTCTGTTGTATGTCTATGTAACTACTTATCTATATATAAATATAATAGTGCTGTCTGTTGTATGTCCATGTAACTACTTATCTATATATTAATATAATAGTGCTGTCTGTTGTATGTTTATGTAACTACTTATCTATATATAAATATAATAGTGCTGTCTGTTGTATGTCCATGTAACTACTTATCTATATATAAATATAATAGTACTGTCTGTTGTATGTCCATGTAACTACTTATCTATATATAAATATAATAGTGCTGTCTGTTGTATGTCCATGTAACTACTTATCTATATATAAATATAATAGTATTGTCTGTTGTATGTCCATGTAACTACTTATCTATATATAAATATAATAGAACTGTCTGTTGTATGTCCATGTAACTACTTATCTATATATAAATATAATAGTGCTGTCTGTTGTATGTCCATGTAACTACTTATCTATATATAAATATAATAGTGCTGTCTGTTGTATGTCCATGTAACTACTTATCTATATATAAATATAATAGTACTGTCTGTTGTATGTCCATGTAACTACTTATCTCTATATAAATATAATAGTGCTGTCTGTTGTATGTCTATGTAACTACTTA
Organism: Tachypleus tridentatus; assembly: GCF_004210375.1. Lineage (NCBI taxonomy): Eukaryota > Metazoa > Arthropoda > Merostomata > Xiphosura > Limulidae > Tachypleus > Tachypleus tridentatus. The sequence goes on along the minus strand of NC_134837.1, from coordinate 261,392,444 downwards.
TCTATATATAAATATAATAGAACTGTCTGTTGTATGTCCATGTAACTACTTATCTATATATAAATATAATAGTGCTGTCTGTTGTATGTCCATGTAACTACTTATCTATATATAAATATAATAGTGCTGTCTGTTGTATGTCCATGTAACTACTTATCTATATATAAATATAATAGTGCTGTCTGTTGTATGTCCATGTAACTACTTATCTATATATAAATATAATAGTACTGTCTGTTGTATGTCCATGTAACTACTTATCTATATATAAATATAATAGAACTGTCTGTTGTATGTCTATGTAACTACTTATCTATATATAAATATAATAGAACTGTCTGTTGTATGTCCATGTAACTACTTATCTATATATAAATATAATAGTGCTGTCTGTTGTATGTCTATGTAACTACTTCGCAGGGTGTAACGTGAGATTCATTCGGTCAATAGAGAGATACATACAAATTTGTAGCTATACAGTTTGTATTTTGCGGTTTTTATGGGAGTTTCTTTACCATTACTTCACTCCATCTTGATGGGTCTTCGCCAAATTTGGCAACAAAGTTTTTTTTGGTTCATGTTGAGCTACATAAAAAATGCTGTTTCATATTTTGTCTTGCAATTTTTATGGGCGTTTTTTTACGATTATATATATAAGTGCAGCAACTTTTCACGTCCTAAAATAACCTTTCATTAATCATGAACTTACATAACCTCCGTTCAGTGGACAGGTACTCCAGCTTTTACAATAATAGATTACCATCCTAAACTCACAATAGCATTTATCATCCTGATGTTTTAGTCCAAAACGTATTAAAATTTTACAATTTTTATAAGAAAAAAGACCATCAAACATAAGTTAATTCTTTATGCTATAAATATCAAATAATTTAATCAGGGATGGGCTGAATTGTAAACTTCTACTGAAAACAAGCAAGAGAGTGTTCACATATTTATCACAAAAATACGTAACAAAAATGGACTGAATTATAAACTTCTAGTGAAAAAAAGCAAGAGGGTGTTCACATATTTATCACAAAAATAACAAAAATGCGTAACAAAAATGGACTGAATTATAAACTTCTACTGAAAACAAGCAAGAGGGTGTTCACATATTTATCATAAAAATAACAAAAATACGTAACAAAAATGGACTGAATTGTAAACTTCTACTGAAAACAAGCAAGAGGGTGTTCACATATTTATTATAAGAATAACAAAAATACGTAATAAAAATAGACTGATTTGTAAACTTCTACTGAAAACAAGCAAGAGGGTGTTCACCAGTCACACATAGTTTACACGATCGCTAATTTAGTATACACGGAATAATTATTCACAAAACAATGTCTTTAACAAAAATATTATCGAGCAAATCTTATTTGATATAGAATTAAGTTAACTTAAATGCTATTGTGATGGAAATACATAAAAAAATCATTTCTCTGTTATACTGACAGAGCAGCTCGAAGGGCTGACTGTTTTTCTTCAGGGGCACTCCTTCGTAAATCATTTAGTTTTCTGGTGCTTGAAACAATACTGGTTACTTAATGTAATAACTACATTGACTCACGATGTACCACACTCCTTCAGAATTCTTAGATAAAAATCATTAAATTTCTATGTATTTATTAGAATTTTCTTCACTTTTTATTATTATTTCATCGTCTTTCGGATCTAATATCAGAGCTCTCGTCAAATGAACACGATCATCAATCCTGGTGGCAACTTCATGAATTATTTTAGCCTACTTACCACCCAGGAGAAGAACTACAGTAAACGAGGGTTAAACGATAAACTTGCAGGGGTTTGGAGATATGTTAGTCGCATGAGGGAGTGAAATAAGATAGCAAAAGTTAGAATAAATACCAAATTATATATTTATTTAAACACAACCATCTCCATTAGCCGAAAATAAAGTTTGTAGACCAAACTTTCGATATCCATTTTGTGTCTTTGGAGCATAAAGTTTATTTTTTATTGTTGTTAAATTTCGCGCATAGCTACTCTAGGGCTATCTGCGCTAGCCTTCACTAATTTAGCAGTGTAAGACTAGATGGAAGGCAGCTAGTCATCACCACCCACCGCCAACTCTTGGGCTACTCTTTTACCAGCGAATAGTGGGATTGACCATCACATTATGACGCCCCCACGGCTGAAAGGGCGAGCATGTTTGGCGCGACCGAGATTCAAACCCGCGACCCTCGGATTACGAGTCGAACGCCTTAACACACTTGGCCATGCTGGCCCGTAGGGGTATAAAGGAAACCTGATTTTATACTAAGATATTTGTGACGTCATTTAAAATTAATTATATTATGACCAAATTGCATTCTAGTAGTATTGTACAAACGAAGATAAAGTTTGTACAACAAATCTTTCAATGTCCATTTTGTGTATTTGGAGAATAAAGGAAAAAACATATTTTGTATTAAGATATTTGTGACGTCACTTATAATTAACTGTATTATGACCAAACCTTACCCTGGTGCTAACACAGGATACTAATAAGTTATATTTGATTATTAGAGTTATGTATTTCTTGTTTCTCGCATAAAGAACTGTTTGAAGAAAATTTTTACAGCGAAAATTTTTATTTCTCCATGGTTAGAGAGTGAGATTTGTATATGTTCTTATCACTAAGTTTATACACTTTCTGTTGTTAGCAGCATTATTGTAGCTAACGAATAGAAAATCAAAGAACATCATATAAGAAACGTTTGTTTGTTTGTTTTGGAATTTCGCACAAAGCTACTCGAGGGCTATCTGTGCTAGCCGTCCCTAATTTAGCAGTGTAAGACTAGAGGGAAGGCAGCTAGTCATCACCACCCACCGCCAACTCTTGGGCTACTCTTTTACCAACGAATAGTGGGATTGACCGTCACATTATAACGCCCCCACGGCTGGGAGGGCGAGCATGTTTGGCGCGACTCGGGCGCGAAGCCGCGACCCTCAGATTACGAAGCGCACGCCTTAACGCGCTAGGCCATATATATAAGAAACCTTTTTAAAATTAAAAGACGTTTGATCAACTATAGGTCAAGAGTGGCTCAACAGATAGCGTGCACAAATTGTGTATTTAAAGATTAAAAGTTTAACACCCGTTGTCACAAAAACACTTCCCATTTTGGTGCACCATAAGAGTGATAGTCGTACCCTACTATTCTTCAGGATAAGCTTAAATAGCCTCAGAGCCGGAATTCGTAGTGAACATCCTTCTCTCTAGCCAGTGAGTTTAAAATTTAAGACAAAGACCTTGGTAGATTTGGTCGAAATTCTAAAACAGCCAGAGAAATTAATTCACTGCTGGACTTCATTTGCTAGACCACACGTGCGCTTCTCGTGTGATAGTTTCACAGTTACGTCACAGAAATCACAGCGTAAAACGAAACAAACTACTCACGATTAAATCGATTATTTTCATGATTCTGTTTGTTTGTTTTTAAAATTCGCACAAAACTACTCAAGGGCTATCTGTGCTAGCCGTCCCTAATTTAGCAGTGTAAGACTAGAAGGAAAAAAGCTAGTCATCATCACCCACTGCCAACTCTTGGGCTACTCTTTCATCAACAGATAGTGGGATTGACCTTTACTATATAACGCCCCCATCGCTCAAAGGGCGACCACGTTTTGGTGTGATGGGGATCCAAAACCGCGACCCAATGGTTACGAGTCGAGCGCCCTATTCGTGATTCTATAAAGAAGAACAAAATCAATAAAAAAACTGATACTTTCGTCGTTCAATCATCAGCCCTAGTGACAACTTCATGAATTATTTGAACACATTTGAAAGAGTCCGAGGTTTTGATTTTCAAATTCGACAGCTGCACTTTAGGCAAATCACGCGTTTTAGTATTTTAAATTTCTTCATCGTTTTATTTTCTTCAAATCGAAATACAAAAAGTAACCAGTTCACCTTTATAGAACATACAGCTAGACACTTGAGGCTTAAAAGAAATTTTTCGATCGCAAGAAAGGAGTGGCGTGGGGGGAAGCAACATTTGCTATAGTGTCAGCAGTAAGTTATATTTTATGATTAAACGAGATCTTTACTGACATTTCACTTCCAAAAAACAGTTTAGACACTAAAAGAGGCTTTTAATGCTTAATGCTTCGATACCGTGTAGAAGCATCTTCAGCCTTAATTAATGGAGCTATTCTGTGAAACACTCTTTTAACACAGTATGGTGTAGAACCATCTTTAGCCTTAGTTAATGGAGCTATTCTGTAAAACACCCTTTTAACATAGTATGGCGTAAAACCATCTTTAGCCTTAATTAATGGAGCTATTCTGTAAAACACCCTTTTAACACAGTATGGTGTAGAACCATCTTTAGCCTTAATTAATGGAGTTATTTTGTAAAACACCCTTTTAACACAGTATGGTGCAGAACCATCTTTAGCCTTAATTAATGGAGCTATTCTGTAAAACACCCTTTTAACACAGTATGGTGTAGAACCATCTTTAGCCTTAATTAATGGAGTTATTTTGTAAAACACCCTTTTAACACAGTATGGTGTAGAACCATCTTTGACTGTTTTCTTAAACACCATCTTAACCACGCGAACTTTCTGACACTTATCTGATAATTTCACTCCATGACTGTTTTGAAAACTCAATTAACTTAATCTCTCCAACTGATACCCATGATGATGCTTCACTGGATTCGGACCTGGGGTTTTGACAAAATATTGATATTGAATTTGTTAGTTTGTAAATAAAAAGGTACATGGCAGAAAACATTAAAATGGTGTTAAAAATAGCGATCTGTTTACACCCTATCTCCCAAAAATGTTGCAGTGACCACTGGAATTTCTTCTATTAAGAAATTTTGCTACATATGAATACTTGAATACACAGACACTTCACGGCTTAAACTCAGGATAATAAAAAACACAAACAGTTTTTTTTCACAACCAACACAGTACAATCTTGGCCAATTTAGTCAGCTGTCTCTTCTCCAATAAAATAATGGACACCACTTTAAAACTGAATTGATGACTCGATTTCCATCACTCCGAGGAATTCCTGGTAAACCTTCGTGTATCCAGTAAAGAATTTTTTTGTCGAATTTCGTCAAAAGGGTTTCATACATTGTCTTCCGCAGTATTGGCGTGACAGCTAGAAGGGAGGTAACTAGTTAACACCAACCACCGCCAACTCTTGGGTTATTCTTCTGCCAACGAATAATGAGATTGACCCTCACGATGTAACGCCCTCCTTCCCCTAAAGCTGAAAGAGCGAGAGTGTTCGGTGATGAGGATTCGTTCTCCTACCCTTAGATAGAGCTCACTTAATAGTGAGGATAGGCCTCAAACTATGGTGATGATCCTGAGTGGCAGAAAGTATATGCACTCACAGTTTCCTAATTACCTACTTTCATGGGTTTCACAAATGATACCTATTAACCAGTATGGCATAGGATGCAGTCACGTCACTAATTATTCTAAAGAAAAGGTTCTTGTTACAGTTTTATCAATTGAACGTGTATCGTGCTTTTTAATACTTTGGACTATTTTAACGTGTGTTTTTTAAATCAGCGCTACCATGTCTCGAGTACCATTCAGTAGGTCATTTCGTATTTAAATACAGATTTTCACCGTTAATTTACTCTTCTGACCGAGACCCCTGGTGGAGCATGTCACGTGGTTCATTATAAAGTGTCCCCATCTTTCGTACACACATCTTCGTAAAATACTTGTATTATAAAATAAAAGTGGTCTTAACTGTCGTGGAAAATAAAATAGTTATTGTTACAGATGGTATTACTGTCTTAGATACGCACGAAACTGTACAACAAGTTTTTCGTTACAGAGGTAGTACTGTCTTGGTTACACACGAAACGGTGTAATAAGTTTTCCGTTGCAGAGGTATTACTATTTTAGTTACACACGAAATGGTGTAACATGTTTTTATGAGTCAGAATTTAAACGTAACTTATAATAAAAATCCCAACTTCATCTTTTAGTAATAGTTAGTATGTGATTAGGCCTAACTCACAAAAAGTACGGCTATCAGTCTAGAACATTATAGCTGAAAACGTTGTTGACAGATAACCAATAAGTCACTGTTATCTAATCTTTTGGCCAGGTATGGCCAAGCGTGTTCAGGCGTGCGACTCGTAATCTTGACAGATAACCAATAAGTCACTGTTATCTAATCTTTTGGCCAGGCATGGCCAAGCGTGCGACTTGTAATCTGAGGGTCGCGAGTTCGCATCCCCGTCGCGCCAAACATGCTCGCCCTTTCAGCTGTGGGGGCATTATAATGTGACGGTCAATCTCATTATTCGTTGGTAAAAGAGTAGCCCAAGAGTTGGCGGTGGGTGGTGATGACTAGCTGCCTTCCCTCTAGTCTTACACTGCTAAATTAGGGATGGCTAGCACAGATAGCCTTCGAGTAGCTTTGTGCGAATTTCAAAAACAATCTAATCCTACTAGTGTAATGATTTATGTACTTACAGTGACCTTATGCCAATTTTCATGACTTGACAAGTTATTAGCTCGGTCCTAACCAAGGTCACGCACGCTTCACGAGAAGTTGCTAATAATAACACATGAATATAAAAATCGAGTTGTTGACCACAGTCTATAGTTGATATTTTGTAACACCTCGTTCAAACATACATGTATTATTAAGTATGTTTTTAATGTTCACAAAAGAAATTGATTCAAAAAACGGGTGTTTGTTTTAGCACAAAGCTACAAAAGGGGCTATCCACGCTTTTCTTTAATGTGGGGAATAGAACCCCGAATTTTAGTGTTGTAAGTACGTTACCGCTGACCCATTGGAAGGGAGAATGCAATATTCAGTTACTGAATAAAACACACACATTACTGCTACTTTATTCGATTTTAAAAAAAGCGTTTATTTTGACAAATATATTAACTCACATTACAATCCTAAACTTCTAAACATGTTAACACTGTTTATTTAAACAATCTTCCAAAAATCATGAACAATGTAAGATAAGCGTACAAGAAGCACAAACCCACAACTTTCAAAAGCATTTTTAATAATGGATATAACACACTGTTTTGAGTTATTAAAAAGTAATAGATCGTTTGTCTGTGGACTGATAATACATATGTACTCCCTAATTACTCACTACACACACAGTTTACACATTTTCGTTTAGGTTTCCATCACAATTTCGCTGTTTCTTTTACAATCACTCACATGTAAATAATTATTTAATCATAACTTACGAGTTACATGAAAATTCAATGACAAATACATAACTAATTCCAGTTTATTGAGTGTCTCATATAAAATCAAAATGTGTGGAAAATAAATGTTTCAGTAAAGAAGTTAAATCAGTTTACATTTTCTATGTTGCTTTTAAAATTATCACCACGCTAGTCTAGAAGTAATTCTAAACATTCATAAGCATTCTTTGAAATGTTTGAAAATGGCAGATTTGTGGAATGTGCAACACCTGATAAAACTGTTTATCACACTTGTTTTTCTTTCATTGTTATTAGGTAGTTAAAATACAGAATTTTTATAAACCTGTTAAAAAGAAACAGACACTAAATACGGCTACATTTTAACAATACAATCTCCTTTGTCAAAACAAAACACCTATGAAATAAATCCTCAGTAATTCCAAGCCACTACAGTGGATGTAAGAATTCAAAGTCTAGTAACCCACAATAAACAGAAATATAGCCAATAACACAATATCCGATTATTCCATAATTTTATGAAATATTTTCGATGAAACATACGAGGTGAATGTTCCAGAATACAACTTGGAATAGTTAAATCTGGACACTCATATTCGTTTTCCACTTTATTAAAATTTCCTCTTGCAGAAAACAAAACTTAAAGTCCATCCTGTTGACAGATATTTATGGGATAGAAAACGAATAAATATTTAAAACAGTTTCACAACTTTAAATAGACATTTTTTTTAGATTGGCATTTATTACAATATACACATACAAATGTCTTTTAAAAATAACAATTTTTGTTTCAAATAATTACAAATTAATGCACTGGGAATAAGCAGTGGTAGAGCTGGTTATACAACTTTCAAAAAATTTCCCACAAAAAATAACATGCAAAAAATAAAAAAAAACACAATCACAATGTTCCACTTTACGTGAAAATTCAACAACAACTTTTATGCAAATTACATATTTCACTTTAATACTTGTTCAAAAAATAACTGCATTGCTTTTTCAGCTTCTTAAGCTGTACAGCCTTATTTAGGTACAAATTAACAATAAATTTCTACAATAGTTTGTTAATAAACACAATTCTACATCTTGTTGCTGAAAATATTTTAAATTTTTTTCTATCTCTTACGTAGTTTTAGAACTCAGTTCTGTACAAGGTTGGCTAAATATACAACTGTCCATCTTTGCTTGAAATAAAACAGCACTGTAAACACTAATGTTGTAATGAAACCTATTTCTCTTGAATAAGTTACTTTCAATTTTCCATGTATTTTGAAACCAGAGCAATGTTAACTTACGGACAGCAAGTAATGTGTGTCAAACTTAACATAATTTCTATACATTAAGTACAAACCAAGCTAAAATATAAAGGTTTTCAAAATTAGGAAAACAATTAATAAACAAACAGATAACTCACACGAAGATATTTTGACCACAGCAACTGATATCATTAGCCAACGTGTTTATCCCAATACTGCATTTTGCTTCGACCACGTGAAGCACGTGGAATAACACATATAGGTAAATATAAGTAATTATCTAAGTTAGTGATATAATGGAATGTATGAACCAGCTAGCTCAATAAGTTCAAATCTCAAAAACAAAATGTTAAATTACAAGTCCTGGGAAGGAGTTAGATTACAAAATGAACAAACAAAACAAAAACCACACTAATTAAGAATTCAAATCATAGTATATAATAAAAAATGTTCAACAAGTAAAACAACATGTTTTCTGAACATTGAATTCTACTTAAACTCTAACAACCATAAACGTCTGTTGTGCCTCAAACTCAGTAGCTTTACAAACCTTATAGACTGATATTTCTAAGTTGTAAAGGTGAATTAATGCTATTAAACACAGAATTGTTATACCAGATATTTTCAAATATTTTATGTAATTCTAGTAAACAGTAAATAACGTAAAGACTGAATAGATATTTTTGAGTAACACTCTTGAGTAGCTATTTCTTAAATGCTGTTTGTGTGTTTCTGTAACTTAAACAAGGAGTGTTATATGTATTTGTAAAGGTAACAAAGCCTCCCAGAAGTTCCAGGGTTTTATGCTTGGATTTTACAAAAACAGGATATTTATCAGTTTATATATGCACACACACACACACATATTTATTTTGTGTTAACAGTCATCTGTGTATAACACCACTTAGCTGAATTATTCTGGGTTTTATTTAGAACCCTATTTAAATAATGCCCTTGTCTTATTACTTCTTATATTTTCATTAATGAACCAGAACTTTCAAATATAGTAATATTTAATATGATTTAATAATTTTCTAAGACATATCCCCCCCCTCTCTCAGCTACAATTATAACAAATTTATTCTTTTTTCTGTTAAAATACAGAATCAATTTTTAATTCAAACTCATATTTCATCCAGAAAATTACATGAAAACATGAGTTAACAATGCATGTGGTCCAACAATATGAAAACACCAGTTAACAATGCATGTGGTCCAACAAATGTTGTGAATTATTAAGAAAGTTCAATAACATTTGTATTTAGCCACAATATGAAAACACCAGTTAACAATGCATGTGGTCCAACAAATGTTGTGAATTATTAAGAAAGTTCAATAACATTTGTATTTAGCCACAATATGAAAACACCAGTTAACAATGCATGTGGTCCAACAAATGTTGTGAATTATTAAGAAAGTTCAATAACATTTGTATTTAGCCACAATATGAAAAACACCAGTTAACAATGCATGTGGTCCAACAAATGTTGTGAATTATTAAGAAAGTTCAATAACATTTGTATTTAGCCACAATATGAAAACATGAGTTAACAATGCATGTGGTCCAACAAATGTTGTGAATTATTAAGAAAGTTCAATAACATTTGTATTTAGCCACAATATGAAAACACCAGTTAACAATGCATGTGGTCCAACAAATGTTGTGAATTATTAAGAAAGTTCAATAACATTTGTATTTAGCCACAATCTATTAAAACCAAAACAAAACCTAGGCATGTGAAATCTGTAACACATTTTAGGTGATATTTTGTTTTAGTCAACTGTCCACATTTAAATTTAGTATGGCTTAGTTTCTAAACCATATCATGTATTCCACAGTATCTCGACTTTTCCACAGAAAGTATTCAACTTAAGGTGCGAGAGATTAGCCACAAAGGCACAGATATCACAGAAAACTTAAAATGAGTTTTCATACCAAATGTACATGTTCTAAAACATGTATGAGTAGAGAACATGAACTCACAATATTAACAAACAATTCCATTACCAGGTATTACTGACTACAGAAGTGTACAATGTTCAACTGTAGGGTTGAAGTGAGATAATGTAACTTTCTCACACAGATATTTCATTCTTTAAAAATTACAATGACATGAATATAGTGTTCGCTTGTTTGTATCAGGGATCATTTATTAAAAAATTAGTACTGCAACAGAATCCTCACATGCCAGTTGTACAACTTATGAACTATTGACTGACTGACTAGGTTAAGAAAACAGAAACTTTAAGAAACAAAGAGCCACACTCTGAAACTACCTTCATATTTTTGTTGGTATAGCAGAAGTGCTGATGGCAGAATTTAGCCAATAGCCAAAATACATGTCAGATGTTTGAATTTAAAGACTGTGAATTGTTATTATATCTACTTTTGCATGAAATATAAAAAATACCTTAACTCAGATAATGCATGAGGTTATAACATCCCAAACTAAGCTTGGTATGACCAGATGTAAAAGGAAAATACAATCAAATAAGCTTATAAAATATTTTAAACCTTGTGTATATTATTGCACACACACACACACACACAAAACTGGGCAGTTGGTAGTGTTATAATTAAACAAATCTTTGGTGTTTTTAAAGTTATTTTTTTTAATCCAGTATTTTTGACCAATGGGTTTATAGTTTTTAAATTAAAACCATCTTAGACATATAAACACAAAGTTAATAATTGTTTTATATTTCCACAATACTCATACTTTCCAAGACTATTTATATGTTTAATACAGCTCTATCTAATTTATAGCCAAATGCATTGCTTGACACATAAAATTCAATGTTCTATTCACTTTCATTTTGAAAACGACCTGTACCTTGTACTGTGTAATTAATCTCATAATACTCTGCCTTTTATTTAAATTAACATAAATGTGTCTCTTGCTGATATTACAAAGCATAGCTACAGTTCTCATAACATTAGATATTACTTACTATACAGTCACAGGAGAAGGATGACAATGACTAGAGTCATATTATTTTGATTATGGTTCTAATACCTTAGATCACTTGTCCAAATCATTCAACTTTTCAAATTCAGAAATAAAATGGTGTTTCTACTGACTGTAAATGAAATGAATAACAGTGAATTAGTACATTTCATTGAATTACAAAAATATCAAAATTATGTTTTTGATTTGGACTTGTAGGGGGGTGGGGAGGGAACAGGACTCCCCTGATGTCTTCTCAGTAGTCTTTGGCTTGATTACATATCAGATGATTACATGTCAGATGCACAAGGGATGAATTCCAGCTACATTTTAATTTTGAGACAAAACTAATTTTACTTATAAGTAGAACACCTGAATATTTTGTTTTCCAATAGTATAAAAAAAAACAAACAACAAAACCTTTTATTACCCAAAAACTATTGAGTATTTCCACCATGGCCATCCTATTAAAATAGTTGCTGTGGTATTATGAAACTCCTGAAACAAATCCTTCGTACAGGTATTTCATGATCTTAAAGGTACTTACGTTTCTAATATAATTTTCACGAATGACAGAATTTTCAATTACGTGAAAACCTGGGTTTACCGTATGTGACTTCCTAAAGGCTGCACCTTTAATTTTGTGAAGAAATAAATGAATGGTTATATAAAAAAATTGGTCAGTGTGAAGTCTTGATGTACATAAGGATATATTAAACAAAATTAGAAAGAATTTTTGCAAACAAATAACAAATAATTAAATAAGAATTACAATTAATATGTTACAAATTAATTATTATTAGTGTTTTAATTAAATATTCTCTATAAAAATAATTTTGTAATTTTCAAAATTATTTCAATGTCTACTGAGAGAAAATTTGGAGCTGATACACCCTCCTTTTAAAAAATAATAACCAGTCTTCCAAATATACTTACAAAAATAGAATTTGTTGAAATTCAGGTAGGAGCCTGATTAAATAAAAAGCCAAAAGGAAAATATCAACACCTCAGCAGTTTCACATTAGTATCTTGGACAAACATTCAACCAATGTTGGTTCCCAAAATTCCAGATTTTTCTTGTCACAAGTAATTGATAATTACAGAAGTAAAAATAAAATGAAATAGAAATTATCAAACATATATCACCCATATAACAACCTTTAAACACAAACACAGTATGTTTTTCCAGTCAGCTTTCTCTGCTGCTTCCACTTGACTTTAGGCCGGAGTACATTATGGGAATAATTAGATCGTCCATGTTGGGCATCACCAATAATTTCTGTTGTACAGAAAAAAATGTTATTAACCAACTGACTTTGACTGACACACTATACATCTTTATTTAGCCATGTTAAAAGTTGAATGAAACTGGACCATCGACTTACTTAAATCCATACATATTATTTTGTATAATTTCTCACATTTCTAACATATACTTTCTTGTACGTTAGATCAAAACTCTTGTGCCAAGGTAAATACAGTGATGATTATCTTCATAATGAAAACTCATTGTTTCAGAATGTTGGATTTGTCAACACAAATTAACAGAAACAAACACTCCAACTATAAACACAGTAATACTGTGATAACTCTGTAATTACATATAAAACCAAATGTAGATATATACTTAGATATCACAATGTCTGAAAACACAAGCTGCAGCAAGAGAACAAACATAGGCTCACATATCACAAAAATGTAGACATATGTATGTCAAAGTAATCACACATTTCAAGCACTATCATATACATGTTGATTGTTTGGTTTGTTTTTTGAATTTTGTGCAAAGCTACACGAGGGCTAGCTACACTAGCCATCCCTAACTTAGCAGTGTAAGACTAGAGGGAAGACAGCTAACCATCACCACCCACTGCCAACTCTTGGGATACTCTTTCACCAATGAATAGTGAGATTGACTGTAACATTATAACACCTCCATGACTGAAAGGGCGAACATGTTTCGGTGTGACTGGAATTCGAACCCGCCACCCTTAGATTATGAGTCAAGTGCCTGAATCACCTGGCCATATATACACTGACATATGATTATTCTAAAAGTTTTAGGAGATGTATTTTCTGTTAAAACATAATTTCCTGGACTCAAGAAGTCAACATTAGTGTCACTTGACAGTTTTTAACCATGTTGTCAAGAAGAAAAATGACAATTCTTTATTGATATGTGAAATATAGTTGATTTACTGATTTTCCTCTGCTTATTTCCCTTAATAAGAAAACACTAATATGTAATCATTCATCTCAGTATGGACAGAATAAAATGGAAAGCTTACCATGCACAGAAGTCTACAAATATGTACATATGAACTTGTAGATATAGCTTACCTGAAATTCTATGGACAACTTTTTTTCAATCCATTCTGTGACATGACCTATGGTGACTTTCTTTTCTCCTAATTTTGGCCTCGCCGAAATGGATAATTTGGGGTTACCACGAAAACCGTACCTTTTTTAAAAACACACTTTGTTAGAACATTTCACACCTTTTAAATGAAATTATTTGATATTTAATACATATTCAAATATTAGACATGTATAAAAAAGAAAATACAGTTTCATACAATATTTAATTTTACACATGTAAAGTTTCTTCAACTCGAAACATTGAAACTGTCAAGGAAAGACAGTAAATTGTGAAACATTTACTTCATATCTAAAATTCTGTGAGCTACGTTTACTTTTCAATAAAACTTTATGCAAATAAAAAAGGCATGAGACTATGAGTTTGAATCATTAAGTGACAATTTCTAGTCCCATGAAGTCACAGTTTGTATCTTGCTTTCTGCTCTAAAATGTTATTAATTCCAAAAGAGTCCACATGCCTGCAAATTCCAGTGATGTAGATTTATCATCTTAGTACTGACTCTAATAATAAAATATTAGTGGTTAAGGAGCACACATTCACTGAAGTAATTTCAACAACTTATGTGATCTGAATAATGATTAATCATAGATACAGAACTTCCAAACTGAATAAATTTGAGAGGAAAAAAAAAGGTAAAAAAAAGCCTAATTAACAATTTTGAAAATAGAAAACTCTCAGTGGCTACAATAAGTTACCTACGTCAAGTAGTAAAACCATACAAATAGTAAACTGTTGAGTAATATGGCTGCAATAACATAAAATAGAAAACTCTCAGTGGCTACAATAAGTTACCTACGTCAAGTAGTAAAACCATACAAATAGTAAACTGTTGAGTAATATGGCTTCAATAACATAAAATAGAAAACTCTCAGTGGCTACAATAAGTTACCTACGTCAAGTAGTAAAACCATACAAATAGTAAACTGTTGAGTAATATGGCTGCAATAACATAAAATAGAAAACTCTCAGTGGCTACAATAAGTTACCTAGTAGTAAAACCATACAAATAGTAAACTGTTGAGTAATATGGCTTCAATAACATAAAATAGAAAACTCTCAGTGGCTACAATAAGTTACCTAGTAGTAAAACCATACAAATAGTAAACTGTTGAGTAATATGGCTTCAATAACATAAAATAGAAAACTCTCAGTGGCTACAATAAGTTACCTACGTCAAGTAGTAAAACCATACAAATAGTAAACTGTTGAGTAATATGGCTTCAATAACATAAAATAGAAAACTCTCAGTGGCTACAATAAGTTACCTAGTAGTAAAACCATACAAATAGTAAACTGTTGAGTAATATGGCTTCAATAACATAAAATAGAAAACTCTCAGTGGCTACAATAAGTTACCTAGTAGTAAAACCATACAAATAGTAAACTGTTGAGTAATATGGCTTCAATAACATAAAATAGAAAACTCTCAGTGGCTACAATAAGTTACCTAGTAGTAAAACCATACAAATAGTAAACTGTTGAGTAATATGGCTTCAATAACATAAAATAGAAAACTCTCAGTGGCTACAATAAGTTACCTACGTCAAGTAGTAAAACCATACAAATAGTAAACTGTTGAGTAATATGGCTGCAATAACATAGCATGATCTTTAATGTGCAATTTTAAGAAGAGACATACACACAATTTTAAAAAAACACATGAAATGTATGAAGTAAATATAAAGGTATCGTTACTTGAATCTAGGGTAATCTGTGTGAAGGTGGTTGGTTGATTTAGTGTTTTATGGCACAAAGCAGCTAGGTTATCTGCACCAAACATCTGGTAAAAAGTTAAAATTAGAGCAAATGGAGTAAAATTCATAAAAAGAAACTGAGGTGAAACAAAACAAAGTTTAAAAAAACAAACATAAGTTGCATAAAACCAACGTTGACATCTAGTCTACAACATTAAGATAAAAACTGCAGTAAGAGAAGTCGTAAATGACTTTCTGTAGCATTATGTCAAATATCATAACCCACCAGGAGAAGACTAACAGGTAAGTACAAAAACCATAGTCAGTCACCTGAAGTTGGCCTTTCCAGTCCTGGTTCCGAGTTATGTGACATTATGGCCATTTTCAAAAAGTAAAGTAATAGAAGTTTTAAAAGATGTGAAGCAAAATTTTAATAATAATTCGCCAGGATGCCTAATGGGTATCTCACACAGCAGCGTTAGTCACCTGACGTTGGCCTTTCCAGTCCTTGTGTTGAGTTAACGTTACGGCCTTTTTCTAATTTCATATCGAACAAGAGAGACTGATTCTTAAAAGGGAACCACATTAAAAAAGGTTTAATGTACAAATTAAAAAAACTTAAATGACATTGAAAAGATTAATGGCCTTTAAGAAACTAAAAACGTTATCAAGGTGGACAGTGTCACCATCACCAATAACACTGTCTAACGTGATGGACAAACCTTGGGACAGAACATGTTTAAAATGGTGCCGTCGTTGAGAGTTGTAACGAAAGCAAAAAAGTAAAATGTGGCTTATTGTGATCTGAGTGTTACAAAGACTACACACCGGTGCATCAGTTCCAGATAAAAGAAAACGATGAGTTAAAAAACTTTGACCAATGCGTAGCCTAGTGAGAACAACTTCCTCCTTCCGAACTTTACGGAAGCAAGACAGCCAAAGTCCAATAGAAGGTTTTATTTGGAAAAGCTTGTTTTCATGTTGCTCACTCCAAGTCGACTGCCAGATGGCACAGAGCTAAGCCCTGAATACAGGACCATAGTCCATGTACGGAATAGGCATAGGGGTAATAGTGCCAGAGCAGATAAGATTTAGCTGCCGTGTCTGCGTGCTCGTTCCCGCGAATACCAACGTGGCCTGGAATCTGGAAAAACTGGATAGAAGTAGTTTTAAAGAGAAATGGGCCAGCCGGTTTATAATATCGGTGAGAACAGGGTGTGAACCAATGTGAAGCGATTCCAGGACCAGTAGAGAACTAAGCAAGTCAGTATAAATAGTGCAGTTTGAGTACTGCTTAGCTTCTGTGTTATCCAGGGCCAAAAAAATGGCATACAGTTCAGCAGTGAACACAAAAGCTGTAAAGGGGATTCTGTGTGCAACCACCGAACTGCAACAAACCATGGCAGAGCCCACAGAGTCGCCTGATTTTGAACCATCCGTATAAAAAGGAATGGAAGGATGGTTCGAAAGATGTTCAGTAAATAAAAGACGGTACTTCCAATTGGGAGTATCTGCTTTTCTCAGATGACTTAAAGAAAGGTCACATTTGGGGGCTGTAATAAGCCATGATGGGATGGGCTGACCAGTGGATTCTGCATTGTTATCCAAGAACAGACCCAATTCATCCAACTGCACCTGGACACAAAGGCCAAAAGGAGCAATGGCAGATCGTCTGTTCTGAAGAAGTATGGCCCACTGAGGAAGGAAAACACAACCCTAGGTGGGGTGCTTTGATAAGGAACAAAGTTTTGAAGCATATAGTAAAGACAGTTGCAAACAGCAGAGGTGCAAAGAAGGTTCAAGAGACTCCACATATAAGCTCTGAACTGGGGAAGTGTGGAAAGCCCCAGTGCAGAGCCAAAGTCCTTAATGATGAATGGGGTCCAGCATCTTTAAGGCTGAGGGTCTGGCAGAGTCATACACCAGTGATCCATAGTCAAGTTTCAATCGAATAAGAGCACGATATATCTTCAGCATAGAACATCAATCCACTCCCCAAGTGGTGGTAGAGAGGATATGGAGGATTTTCAGTGCTCTTGTACATTTGACCCGTAGCTGCTTGATGTGTGGTATAAAAGCCAGCTTATGGTCAAAGGTAAGCCCCAAGAACTTTGTCTCAGGGACCAAAGGCAGCACAACTTCACAGATATGGAGTTCAGGATCAGGGTGAATACCCCGTTGGTGGCAAAAGTGCATGCAAATGGTTTTAGAGAGAGAGAGAGAAGTTAAAGCCATTTTCTGTGGCCCATTTCAGTAAACAATTGAGGACAGTCTGTAGCTGCCGCTCAATATACCTCATATTTGACAACTGACACGAGATGTGAAAGTCATCAACACAGAGCCCGTTTGCAACAGTGAGAGGGAGTTGTTCAGTGATGGTATTAATTTTGATACTGAATAGCGTGATACTCAGAACACAGCCCTGAGGGACTCCAAGTTTCTGTACAAAAGAACAAGAAAGTGTTGAACACTCACAAACTTGGAATCTCCTGTCCATTAAAAAATTAATAAAAATGGGCAAATGACCACATAACCCATATATATATATGGAGGTCTCGCAAAATGCCATACCTCCATGTTGTATCATAAGCCTTCTCAATGTCAAAGAATATTGAAACAAGATGTTCTTGTTTGAGAAAGGGTTTTCTAATTGACATTTCTCAAGTTGAAACAGGTGGAGAACTGTCTTCAGAACCCACACTTGGTTGGTAAGAGGAAGTTGTTTGGTTGGAGGAACCAAACAAGACGAGCATTAACCATCCTCTCTAAGGTCTTACAGAGACAACTCATCAAAGCAATTGGACAGTAGTTTGAAGGAATCTTGGGATCTTTCCCAGGCCTTGAGAAAGATAAGATAATAGCCTGGCGCCAGGCATTAGGAAAAACATTATCTTGCCAGACCCGATTAAAAAGAATCAGAAGAATAGCAAGAAAAGCAGGAGATAGATGGCACAGCATGTCATAGTGTACATCATCAGGTCCAACAGATGTACTGCCAGATCGAAGAAGGACCAGTTTCAGTTCCACCAGTGTAAAGGGGCAAATATAGTCAAAGAGATAGTCAGTTCGAAAGGAAAGAGGTGAACGCTCTGCCCCGAGTCTTGATGGTAATGAAGGTGGAGGAACAAGCAAAAGTGCTAGATACCCGGCAAAAGCTTTCACTTAGAGTATCAGCAATGCTCTGGACATCAGTTACTTCTTGACCATCAGAGAGTAAGATCAAGAGGGGGACAGAATTGTAGTGCCCACTGACCTTTTGAACCCTGTCCCATATCACCGTGGAACTGGTGTCAGAAGATAAGTATCCTAGGCCTGTTTTTGAGCCTTCCGTGCCATGTGGCAGGCAGGATTCCACCACGGATGAGGATATAGTGGAAAACCTGTCAAAGTTTTAGGAATACATTGAGCAGCTGCTTGTATAATACAGTTAATTACTACTGCCACACAATCGTCTATTGATGAATGACAGACGATGGCAGGATCAAGTTCTGCAAGAGCAGTGAAAGTGGACCAGTCTGTCTGATCCAGCTTCCACTGGGACACGCAGGTAGGGTAGCATCGTCCAAAAGTATAGGAAAATTATCACTGCCTCATGGATTATTGTCAATTATGGGAGAATAATAAAGGGGAGCAAATTGAGAGATCAATAGCAGTAAACGACTGACTAGGTGCATGAAAATAAGTAGAAGAACCAGTATTGAAAAGAGAAAGGTTGTGATCAAAGAGTATATGCTCTATGGGCAACCCCCTCCTATCAATAACAGCACTTCCACAGAGGGAATGATGTCCATTAAAGTCCCCCAGGATTAAAAAGGGAGACAGCAATTGTTCAATGAGAGCATCAAGGTCTGATTGATCATATGTCTCTCCATGTGACAGGTAGAGAGAACAAACAGTGATGGTATGACCCAAGGAAACACGAATGGCTACAGCCTCCAAGGGTGTGTTGAGTGACAAAGACAGGGTGGGCACATGCTGAACGACCAACAGTGCCACCCCTCCATGTACTCGTCCATCACACAGCCTATCATTTCTGTACAGAGAAAACTGCCAAAAGGTGACTGTATTGGCAGGTTTCAGAAATGTTTCTTGTAAGGAAAGACATACAGGATGGTAGGAAGCAATCAGTGTTTTAATGTCATCCAGATTAGAATGTAAACTAAACCTCGACAGTCCCATTGTATCAAGGTGGCCATTTTTTAATGACGTGTAGATGAATTGGGTGGAGAACCCTTCTGTTTACGACCATGTCTTGTTTTCTTACTGTCCTTATTCGAGGGATGTCTATCGACCTCCATGGATCCTGCCCTGGGTCGACTGGGCAGGCCTTTGTTGTTGGAAGGGGATTCCAGTGACTGAAGATGCAAACGAATAATTGTTTTGTTTCTTAGGGTTGGAGAAAAAGATGAATCCGAGGAAATGCCTGTACCTGGAACCAAAGGATGTAGATCTTGGGGTTTGTTAGAATGTATGTAAGTGACAGAGATGGGTGTTGACGTTGATTCATCAACTTTTTTAACCATGGAGGTCAAAAAGGCTTTTCATTTGTTTTGAGAACGATTCTTTTGGAGGCACAGAGAGATTTGTCTGCACTCCCACAGTAGTTGTGGAATGAAGTGCAGCAGCATATGTCCGAGATGAAGCTGTGGACAGCAATTTTCGAGCCTCAGGATAAGTAATGTCATGAATTGTTTTCAAACGCTGCATGCACTTATTTCTTCCAACCATTTATGGCAAGAACGAAAGTAGAACGGGTGAGAGTCATTGCAATTGACACAATGAAGGTCTGTTTCACACTCAGAGGCATCATGGTCCTTGCCGCTGCAATGAGCACATGTCAAGAAACCATAACATGATGTCTTTGAGTGACCAAACCTCTGACACTGGAAACATCTTAGAGTTTGGATTGTACGTCCATATCCTGCAATTAAGATAACCTGCCTTGAAGGTATTGTAAACTTCAATCTCAAGTAATCTGTGTGAAGTAAATATAAAGGTATTATAGCTTTAATCTCAGGTAATCTGTGTGAAGTAAATATAAAGGTATTATAGCTTTAATTTCAGGTAATCTGTGTGAAGTAAATATAAAGGTATTATAAACTTTAATCTCAGGCAATCTGTGTGAAGTAAAGGTATTATAAACTTTAATATCAGGTAATCTGTGTGAAGTAAAGGTATTATAAACTTTAATATCAGGTAATCTGTGTGAAGTAAAGGTATTATAAACTTTAATATCAGGTAATCTGAGTAAAGCAAATATAAAGGTATTATAAACTTTAATCTCAGGTAATCTGTGTGAAGTAAAGGTATTATAAACTTTAATATCAGGTAATCTGTGTGAAGTAAAGGTATTATAAACTTTAATATCAGGTAATTTGAGTGAAGCAAATATAAAGGTATTGTAAACTTTTATCTCAGGTAGTTAGTGTGATGTAAATATAAGGGTATTGTACAGTTTAATCTGGTAACTATGTTTTATGTTGATTTACACAGGAGCAAGTTGTTCTCCTATATATGACTGTTAGATGCATGTAACGATTGCAATTCATAGATGAAATCTGAGCCTTGTCTAAGCATAGTTTACAAGAGTTTAAATTAGACAAACATATGTAGATAGAAGTAATTTATTAGTTTATATGCCAGCAGTTGTGAAAGTGTTTTAATTATGGAAGAAAAGTTAAAGGTACCAAAGACATGATTTGTTTCAGTGAATGCCTGTTCTGCGAAGAAGTGTTTATTGGTCATGCATGGGGTCACTATCTTATAAACAAAGTCATGAGTGTGCTGTATATATCTTATGAAGATGAATGGCTGTAAAACATTTATAAAAAGTTGTGAAACTTAAAGTAACAGCTCCACTTGGTAATAATATACCATTAAAATTCGAAAAATCAGGTAATATCCAAAATATACTAACAAAGCTGTAAGTGGTTACTAATTAAATGTAATGAAAAATAGCAAAAATAAATATTGTTGTTAGTCTACTTTCAGTCAAGTTCAATAACAGCTAAAGAACAGAAGGTCAGGTCAAGGACAGTTTGAAATACAGCTTACTGTCCACCTGGTGGCATAGAAAACATCTTGTAACCATAAGAAGTGAGAAGGAAACAATTCAAGGCTGTGTGTGAACAAAGTCAACTCTTTTGCAACTACAACTGATTAAATTTGGTTAACACAGTTTTCTATCTCATTGTCAAACACTTTCAAGTGATGATTAAAGGCAATTCCTTGATAACATTTCAATTGTGTTTTTAAAATCATTATCATTTTGACAGAGATGTTGTGAATGCTATAAAATACACCAATTGGTGTCATAGATCTACACTTAAGTAAAGTTGCTTCTTATGTGGACTTTCAGAAAGATTTAAAACCTCGTTATGGTCACAGTTTCAAGGTTTCAAAGCTCAGCTGAGACAAACCTACCAACACTTTCAGCTTCCCAAAGATTACAAACTTGAATTTACAATTATTGTTAATTTTAAACAAGCTAAAATTACAATAATTTAAAATCACTAAAATTAGAGAGAATAATCCATCCAATTTAAAGGTACTTACAGGAAAGATACAATGTGTTATGAATTCATCCTCAACTTACCACAATCAATTGATAAACACAAGAGTTACAAACCTACAATAACACAGAATCCAGAAATTATAAACACTCTCTTTAACTACACTGAATGTAAAACAAACCATAAATACATATTAACATGCTTTGAAACACAAATTATGTAAGGTAAAGTTCTTATGACTAGTTACCAGAGTCTATCAGTTGGTGCTGGAGGAATATTGATTGCTAACGTTCCAACCAGACCATGTACTTCAACTGTTAGGAGTATGGGAGTGTTAGAGACCTCTTCCATTGCTCTCTTGATGTATTTATTTTCTGTGGCTTGTTGAAAGTAACGAGATTGAGTCAACTTGTCCACAAATCTAAGAATCTTTTTACTGGTACTCGTACCAGTAACATGAGCTGAAGTGACGAGTGACCTGTGGGATAAAAATGTGTATGATGTTTTCTGCATTCTTGTTCATTATCTATTGATATCCAATATTTAGTATTTATTTCACATTTTTCAAGCTGGATAAAACCATAAAGCACATACTGCTAAACTTCAATACTACAATTAAATCTTTAGTATCAGTAACTGATTCAAATGTTTTCAGTTCTGACCATTACACATAACAGTTGTGTGTAGTGGTGTGCAGTTTAATGAAAATCTGTTATTTTATTGCGTTTGCAAGAGACCAACTCATTAACACATCCAGCAACCAATTAGCAATGCTTACAGAATTCACTACCACCAAAATTACCTACAAATAAATGACTTAAGTATGGGCAGTCCCATGTCACCAGTTCTAGCCAACATTTTCATGACACAGACTGAATCACAAGTAATCAATTCAGCCTTACACCCACCACTATACTGGTACAGGTATGTTGATGATACAATTTGCTAGATTTACATCTACAGAACTCACACTTAGTTCTTTCAACCATGTTAACTCCAAACACACCAACATTCAGTTCACCTCCAAAACCGAGAAAACTAACCAAATAACATTTTTCAACCTCAGGATCACAAGAACCAATACACAATTCAAAACTGAAATCTGCAGAAAAACAAGACAAAAACTCGAAATATTAAGAAATCAAATAAGCATGGCCACAAAACTATGCTCACCCAATCAAATTAATGATGAAATCAACCAAATGAAAAACTTCAACATCAACAAATTTCCATAAAAAAAAATACACATACCGAGATCAAAAACACAATAAACAACAAAGAAACAGTAATAAATGTAAATAAACAATAAACCATAAAACTTTACACTGTTGCACACCATGTATTCCTAATATCAGTGAAAAAGTAACCAACATTTGGAAAATTCTTACAACAAAACACAACATTCCACTAAACACTAAATTCATTCAGAAACCAGGTACAAAACTGAAGTCCATACAAAGTAAAAACTACACTGACAAACATAACACCAACATTATTTATAAAATACAATGCATGAACTGCCATCACTTCCCCATTGGAGAAACACCCAAATAAATGGAAAACCAGATTCAAAGAACACAAAAAAACACCTTCACACATTTTTGAACATTAAAATCAAATAAACACAACATAACCATAGAAAACACCTGGATACTAAGTAGGGAAACAAATACAAAATAATTCAAATTCAAAGAAGCCCTACTTATACAACTCAAACCAGAATTAAACCAATATAAAGAAACACCTTTATATCTATATCAATTAATAACCTAACAACTAACTGTAATGCCCCCAACAATCTTATATCAATTCACACTTGTTCCTAAGACATGTCCAACAACAGTTAGTTGCTCTCTTTGTTAACCTGAAGATGACCTAAGAAGGTTGAAACATTGTTCTGTACTTAAAATTTTAATACTCATACCAGCCATCTTTAGAATACAGAGATCTAAATGACACATATTTACCTAAATTCGACAAACAAAATGGTAAATCATAAAAAATGAGCATGCTTTATTGAAGCAAAACCATAATATATTTCTCTGTGAAATGTTAGCATCCATATCAATTGTTACCATGACTGATTTACGAGTGTCACACGTACAAAGCTGTTCCTAGCTTTCAAACAAGACTATGGGGGAAGGAAGTTAGCCAGCACATTCAACATAAATTATCAAGCTATTATTATCTGAACAAAAGGCAGGAGTTGACTGTTACTCTTATAGTATGCCCATATCTCCAAAGTGAAGAGTCCTAAGGTTCACAGCTGAACACATTAACTACCAGATGATACAGTATGTCCTGAGATGCTCCTAAGTTAAGTCAACTAAATAACATTAATTTTTAATGAAAAACTATAAAACATGTATGCCTATCATAGTTTAAATTATCACATTAACCTATTTGATCCAACATCATCATATATTCTATTACAGATTTAAATATATTACAAATAAACTAAAAGATAACTACAATGTTGTCCTCATGTTTACATTATGTATCATTATTAAATTAGGCTTTAACAACACTATGTAACACAAATTTTGTTCCTGGATAGTATGTGTTATTTCTTAATTGCTTATGTTGTAAAAGTACAGAAAATGGCCATTATTCCCTTCAAACTTTGGTTTTGTGACCTGGATAATGAAATTTAGAAATTAACCTATTTTCTATGTAAAAATAAGCAAATTTTCCACATTTTCATTTGTATAAGGTCTGAATAAAACGACATATGAATCTAGATTTACAGGTGTTTATACTAAAGTTATACAAAATTGTACAGAAGTGAGTAGTTTTTGAGATTTGCAATTGTAATGTAAATCACTTTTATGTACGAATCCCCAATATAGTCTTCCATCATGCATTCATTATATACTCCTTGGTGGAAGCATTCAAAGTCCAGTATATCTTTGTGGAAACACTCGCCTTACTCCTCTGAGTGTGCTTCCATGTTCTCCTTGAATTTATCAAAATGAGCATCAAGGATATGAACTTCAGGGACATCCTGCAGCCCATTTTGTCCTAGTTCTTCACTAAAGCCTCAACCAGTTCTACAAAATTTTTGGCCTTGTGATTGTCCAAGAAGCCTCAAATAACTATGACAAAGCTGCCCCAAGCTTTTTCTTCCTTTCTACTGAGCTTCATGGTAAACTCTGTACACTCCAGGATCTTATTTATTTGTAGTCCAACAAAGACACCAGTTTTGACCTTTGCCTCATACAGCTTAGGGAAGAAGTCTCGAAGGTACTTGAAGGCTGTAGACTCCTTATAAAGAGCTGTGACAAACTGTTTCATAAGACCCAATTTTATGTGCAATGGTGGAACAACACCTTCTAGAGGTCCACTAGTGGCTTACACTTGACATTGTGCCTCCCCACAGAGAACTTGATCCATTGAAGCCAGTGCTTCCTGCTGTAGTGTGCTGCAGTGTCCCTGCTGTCCCAAAGGCAAAGATAACAGGGAAACTTGGTAAAGCCTCCTTGGAGACCCATCAGGAATGCCACATTTTTGAAGTCTCTGATAACCTCTCAACCATACTCATCACATTTCAAGGCTTCTAGCAAGGTCTTGACACTGTTGTATTTCTCTTTAAGGGGCACCAAATGAGCTATCAATGAAGAGGTGCTACTCGTTTGGGTTACAGGCGATTCCAATTGTTTCACACAGACTGGATATATCGTGGCAGAAGCATAGCCCATCTTGACGAGCGAAAAAGCTTGACAAATGTTGGTGATGCTCCCTCTGACTTGCACACTTTCATCTAATAAATCCCACTCCTTGACTTTGTATCAAGCCAATGAGGTCGCTTTGATTGGGGAGGTATGGGTTTCTCTCACCAACTGCGTCTCTGAAATTGTAATCTAGATCTTCAACATATACCTCCTCTTCTAATTCGCTGCTCTGTTCTGAGAATGGCTGCTTTCTCTCTGGCAGAGTGGGTACAGGGAGCTAAGGGCAGTGTGGCACTGGGGCAATGGATGATGGAAGGTCTGGATATATGATAGTAGATGCATTCTTGCCAGCCCAACTTTTATAAGGGCCCACCATGCAGAAGTAGCAATTGCTTGAGTGGTCAATGGGTTCACGCCAAATTCTTGGAATAGAGAACTTCATGGCTTTCTTTTCCCTTCTGTATCTACTTGGAATGTTCTGGAAAATGTGTAAATTTCAAAAATTTCATTACAAAGTTTGAAGATAAAAATAGGTCCTTTCCATTTACTTCATGCATAAGCAATTAGGAAATAACACTTTCTGCCCAGGAACAAGTAAAAATTTTGTTACATAGTGTAATTAAATAAATGCATGTTTGGATGTTTCTAGAGACATACAGTTATTTGAGACTATATTTGTCACATATAAATCATTAAATTTCATTAAACATTAAAACTCTCAAGTAACTAACTTTTAATAAATTCAGTTCTAAATAGCCTTAAATTAATAGTGAAAGCCTCTGCTCCACACGCATTACCTGAGATTAAACTTTACAATACCTTGATATTTACTACTCACAGATTACCTACGATTACCTAAGGGTCCACCAACACACAGCTGAGCTATAGGGAGCTAATGTTGATGATGCAGAGTTTATCGCTTACCAAGAGGGAGATAAGACGTTGAGTATTTCAACTTGATAGACATGTTTACCTAAAGGTTTTCAATCAAACTTAATAGTTAAACTGTTAATACACTCTACTTCCAAGAGATTAACTGAAAGAGCACATACTGATCTTCAGATAAATGTTTATCTTTTCCTCATAATTTAAGTAACTTTTAACTTACTTTTCTTCAGTGTGGTCTACAGCACTTGTACTTAGTTCATCGTCACTTGATGACTCTGCACTGTCTTCTTCATCACTGTCATACAGATATGATCTGTAAAACACAACAGTAACGCAAGTATAAAACATAAAAATAAAAGGAACTGACCATTCTGAAGAAAACACAAGTTGGTTTTACATTTGTTTACATGGATGTTATGGAGACTAATCAATTACATAAACAATCTCTTACAGTTCTAACTATCCAAACCTATTTCTCTCCATTTACTTATTCATTTTTCTTGTTACACACACAGATCAATTATTGCCACAAGGCACTAACACGATAAAGAATGTTTATTTATTTCTATTTATGTAAGAGCAACAGAAAAATAAGACAACAAAAACACTCTTCAGGCAATAAAGTTCAGTAGAGTGTTAAATCACATCTGTAATGCTAATTCGCTAAAGAACCCTGTAACCTGTTACACTTCAAAGCTTCATTTAGAAATAATATATGACCATTACCTTGTGAAGTGATACATATAATAAAGAATTTACTTAAACAAATCAATTTTTACATTGGGATTACTGGAAATATACGACCATTAACCAGTAATGTCATACATATAATAAAGAATTTACTTAGAGGATGGTTTTTCTATCCCAATAGCTTCATCTCGTTCTGAGGAAAATGAAGGAAGATCAATTTCTGAACCATATGTCTTCTTTAATCTGAGTAAGTTGAGCTGAGTTTTCAAGGTCATTTGGAAGGAACCCTGATAAGTGAGATCCATGTCAATCCACAATCCTTCCTTATCAATTACAGGATCAGAAACACGTTGTATTATAGGTAGGCTCATTCCCAGGTCAATGTCTGTCAACTGAAGTTCTTCTATAAAGTAAGGAACCTAGAAAAACAAACAAATAATTAATACATGATACAAAAGTTATAATTTTCTAATACTAATTTTCTAGTACTTTCCTCTCTCACAACATTAGTTACTCTTGTCCAGTCCTGCCCTCTACATTCAAACTTTTCTCTTTATGCATGCCATAAGCCTTCCACCCTGAATTACAATAAAGCAGACAACATATTCAGTATGAAGGAATAAGGGCATCTCCAATTCAATTAACCAGCCACTTCTAGGAGATGATGAATACAGGTGGCCAACTTCAGTTAAGAAGAAGCCAGTCATCAAAAATATGCAAAAATAGCTCGTTTGGGTTGAGAAAATATTTTACATAGAAAATCAAACAACGTTTCGACCTTCTTCGGTCATTGTCAGGTTCACAAAGAAAGAAAGAGGTAACTGACTGGAAGCTGACCACATGTTTAGAAGGGGTTGTGTAACTGAGTGTCGGAATGTAGAGGGAGGTGTTAGATGTTTGAATATATAATTTTATTTATTTTATTATGCTAATATAGGTATAAAGGCGTTCCTTTATATTGGTTTATTTTGAGTTTAAGTTGTTGTATAAGTAAGGGTTATTTAATTTTGCATTTGTTTATGTTTGTTTCTTTATTTAGTATTTGAGTGTTTTCTATGGTTATGTTGTGTTTATTTGACTTGCAGTGTTCAAAAACGTGTGAAAGTGACTTTTTATGTTCTTTGAATCTGGTTTCTATTTTTCTACTTGTTTCTCCAATATAGAAGTTGTGGCAGTTATCACATTATATTTTATAAATAATGTTGGTGTGGTGTTTGTCAGTGTAGTTTTTACATAGTATAGACCTCAGTTTTGTGCCTGGTTTTTGAATAAATTTGGTATTAACTGGAATGTCATATTTTGTTACTAGTTTTTGCCAAATGTTGGTTATTTGTCTGCTGATGTAGGGAATATATGGTATGCAGCAGTATATGGTTTTGTGACTTTTTGATTTGTGAGATATATTTACTTTTGTTGGTTGATTTTTCTTTGTTTGGTGTTTGTCTGGTGTGGTGTTTGTCAGTGTAGTTTTTACATAGTATAGACCTCAGTTTTGTGCCTGGTTTTTGAATAAATTTGGTATTAACTGGAATGTCATATTTTGTTACTAGTTTTTGCCAAATGTTGGTTATTTGTCTGCTGATGTAGGGAATATATGGTATGCAGCAGTATATGGTTTTGTGACTTTTTGATTTGTGAGATATATTTACTTTTGTTGGTTGATTTTTCTTTCTATCTAGGTGTGTGCGTATAATGTTTTCTACAGTTTGTGGAGGAAACTTATTGATGTTGATGAAGTATTGTTTTATTTTGTGTAATTCATCGATAATTTTATCTGGTGAGCATAGTTTTATGGCTGTGTTTATTTGGTTTCTTAGTATGTTAAGTTTTTGTTTTGTTTCATGTGCTGAGTCCCAAGGAATGTATAGTCCACTATGGGTTATTTTTCGGTGGATTTATGTTTTGAATTGTATGTTGGTTCTTGTAATTTTGAGGTTAAGAAATAATATTTGATTGCTTTCTTCCTGTTCACATGTGAAGTTAATGTTGGGATGTATAGAGTTAATGTGATTGAAAAATTAAGTGTGTGTTCTGTAGATCTGAATCCCATAATCTTGTCTTCTACATATCTGTACCAGTATAGTGGTGGATGTAATGCTGTGTTAATTGCTTGTGTTTCAACTTGTGTCATAAAACTATTGGCTAGAACTGGTGATACTGGGTTGCCCATGCTTAGGCCATTTGTTTGTATATAGTTGTGGTTGTTGAACATGAAGTTTGTCTTTATCGTGGTGAATTTTTTGAGGGTTGCCAATTGGTTGCTGGGAATGTCTATAGTTGGGTTAGGGTCTCGGATATAGAATTCTAAGGCTATCTTGCAGGCTTCAGTGGTTGGAACTTCTGTAAAGAGGGATATAACATCAAAACTGGCCATTAAGGCTTTATGACTAAGTTGATTTAGATTAGACTTGAAATTAAAAGAGTCTTTGATGAATGAGCTGGCTGATGTTACATATTTGGAGAATGCCCATGCTATGTATTTACCAAGATTGTAATTAAACGATTCATATGTGGACATTATTGGTCGTAATGGACAATCTGGTTTATGAGGTTTGGGGATGCCGTATATTTGTGGTGTGCGTGAGTCGGTTTTACGTAGGTAGGAATAAAGTGTTTGTGAAATTGTGTTGGCTTTTTCATTTTTACTAGTATTTTGTTCAGTTGCGTCTCGTGTGTCTTTGTTGGATTTGTGTGTATTGGTTTAAATTTGTTCGTGTCTGATAGGATGTTCTTCATTTTTTCGATGTATTCATTCGTGTTCATTATGACTATAGCATTACCTTTATCTGCTTTTAGAATTTTTATGTTTTTGTCTTGTTTTAGGTTTTTAATGGAATTAATATCTCTTTTTGTAAGATTGTTTTTTAGTTTTCTGTTTTGTGAAATTATGTTGATGGTTTTGTGAAAAAATTCTTTGAAAAAAATCGTTTAAGATGTTGTTTTTAGGTGTTTCTGGAAAATATAAATTTTTGATTTTACCTGGGAAGTTTGGTTGTTGGATGTCAATAAAATTATCTAAGTTGTCTTCTTTCTTTTGGTTGTTTTCTTGTTTTTGTTTTCTGTAGAAAGTATCACAAGTCTTCTGGCTAGATCTTCTAAACATGTTTTGATTTCTATGGTTGGAATGTACCTGGGTGCTATTGCGAAGTTGAGTCCTTTGTTAAGTAGATGTATCTCGTCTGTGTTTAATTGTCGGTCGGATCTGTTAATTATGAGGTTAGTCAATGGTTTGTCGTGTTGATGTCTTTTCTGTTGTTTGCATCTTAATTTTTCTCGTTTTTTGTTGTGGCAGATCTTTTTGCCTCTGTCGTTCCTAGTGTTGATTTGGCTTATGTTTCGTTGTATAAGTCCGTAAATCTCTGGTTTAATGCAGCATGCCAGTTGATGGTGTAGGTTCATTTTTTGTTTTTGTAAGTCATGTAGTTCTTTGTATTTTGTGTTCAACATGGTTTTAAGTAGTTTTTTCTGTAAATTTTGGACAATGTTTGTGTATTTATTAAAATTTCTTGAAAGTTTTACCTTTACAAAATTAGGGGTTTGTTGTTCCTTTCTACATTGTTGAATAAAATAGATGTCATTTCTTCTATTGATAATTCTTTGATTTAAATTAGTTTCTTAACGATTGTGTGAGCGTGTACTGTTAATAGTGGTGTACGGTATGCTAGTTCAGACATAATGGTAACAGGTAAGTACAAATACACTGAGAAAAACACAAAGACTTACACCTCTCGTACAATCGCCGTGATGAAATAATAATCAGTGATGTCGAGAAAACCCACTAGTAGAGAAATATATATGCAAAAACGGCTCGTTTGGGTTGAGAAAATATTTTACATAGAAAAGCAAACAACATTGTTCGTTGTTGATCTGAGAATGGAGAGATTACTTTGTGGGAATGATGCTGTTAAAACAAGATAGTCAATCCACCATTACAGTCATGAAACTCAAGCATGTGTTACCAATGAATTTTTTACCTTAATCTGTAACATATTTAAGGGCATGTCAAAGCAAAACTGGTTTAATTTTAGTACATACACACACAAGAATTCACATCAGTAGTAACTTCATTAACCCTTTTGGCGAGGTTGGCAACCGCAGTCGACTTGAAGACTCAGCGCGGCAGGCAACCTACCTTTATTCCTGTTATTCTTATGTATTGAATTTAACATATATAGTATTGGGTAGAATCACTGAGTATTTCAGGGACTGTTGTTGAGTTACTGCTGAAATATCATGCTTTTAGTACTGATACCGTAATTAGTTGAAGTATCAAACATATATATTTAGCACCATGCCAAAGATTAAAAGTTGTTATTCAGTGCCGAAAGGGTTATAAAGGGAATTAAGATTTATGTATCCAAGATGCACATAAATCAAGATTTTTTTTTTCTCATAAAATACCTACTATTAATGTTTCAGGAATTAGCAAATACATTAAAAGACAATAATCATACTGTACACAAACAGACCTTCAAATATGAACATATAATGATCATTCCTAAGGTCACTAATTGCTTTATTGTATATTTTAGAAGTATTATGACCTCAATTAAAAATCCATAAAAACTTACTCTGATTTTACTCAGCTTGCGTTGAATCTTCTCAGTCACTATGCTAGACCAGTACTCCTGGGTAAAGAAATCATAAAATATTCGCCCTACGAAAGCATTAAGCCATAGGTTATTCTGCAAAGACATTGAAGATATGTTGCTGTGGGAACCTGTCTTTGGAGAACCAGAGGTTGCTGTTTTAACTTTCATTGTACAGGTGCTGGTGGTTTGGTCTACAGCATCTTGACCAAGAAGTACTGCCATATATGAAGTAAAATCTATATTATTTTTAGTTTTAATCTCATCTGAAATGTCATCATCTTTGATATTAGTCATCATTGCCCCCACAGATGTATCTATACTACTTAAATCCATTGATTTATGACTAGAATCATCCTCAATCACTTCCGACTTCAGACTTGTTTGACCATCTTCATATTTAACCACATACTTCACCGATTCACTGGCACCTTGAAACCGTCGATACCACTCTTCCTTCTCCCTTCCAGATCGAGCAAATAAATACAGTCTTATAAGCTTCTGACTTTTCATGATACTCTTTCCCTGAGTCACTTCTTCTGTGTCGCTTGCTGATTTGTCTGAAAGAAGAGGAGTCCTCTTTCGGGGTGAGAGATCGGACATGTTAGGGCTAGTTTCGCTTCTCTCCGTCAGAAAAGCTTTCGAATTTGTGATTGCAATACATATGGGGTACTTCTTGTTCCACAGTCTATAATTCAAATAAATTCTTTTTAAAATATAAATTACATGTTCACAATAGACTCAACAAAAACACTCAGACCAAAACTGAATGATTAAAAATAAAGAATGTATACAAGTAAGAAAAAATTTACTTTCCAATATTCATATTAGATTTTTATATTATTGATTCAGTTAGAAATCACAAACATTTACAGCATTATGATATTCTCAGTAAACACATCTGTTTCTAATCTTTATAATCTCTCAGCTACAGATATGCATAGACAATTCTCAGTTTTAATTGTGATTGTATGTTATTTCATTTTAAATAAAGCAGGCATGTGCAACATTTTACCCAACTTATCCAAAGTAGAATAATTTCACAAATACTCAACTAGCTAACTACTAAATGTAGCTTTTCATGTACCTTAACATTAGAACATAGAAGTAAGTAAAAGTGACTTATAAACTTATTTTAAAAAACACATTATTTTACTTTTCACACTTAACTTCAATAGGTTTACTTCAAAAATCATCTTTAAAATGTAATTTTTGTTAAAATGAGTGTCTATACAAAAAAATGGAAAAAAGTTGTGAAGTTTGGCTAACACACTGAATTTCACAATTAATTAATTTATTTTAATTAATTTACAGTTAACAAAGTCACCTAAATGTTTCATATGAAAGATGATATTTTACTAAATTTGTGGTTATGTTAATAATGAAAACAGTGCATGTTAATAGAAACTCTGTAGATATAAGTTAATACAGTTCATTTATAACTTAAGAATCATGTAGATTAGAACCCTAGCAAGTATGACTACCAACATCAGACACTGGGTTATCATTATTAAGCTGAATACAGGGGCTGACAAGTTTATTTTTCATAGTTACAATAGTACATGAATAAGGTGTGGAAGTCTTGCTGAGATTAGTTTGTTATGAATTTCATGCAAAGCTACTTGAGAGCTATCTGCACTAATCACCCCTAATCTAGCAGTGAAAGACAAGAAGGAAGGCAGCTAGTAATCATCACTCATCCCAAACTCTTGGGCAACTCTTTTAACAATGAATAGTGGGATTGATTGTCAACTTATAATGCCCTCCATGGGTGTAGGGGTAGAGCATATATGGTAGGATTCGAACCTGCAAATTGGGTGCCCTAACCATCTAGCTATGCCAGGACTTGTTCAAGTTAACAATACTTAAATGTTTCTGTGCGAGTCTAATCATACAACAGAAGAGCAGTATTAAACAGCACAGTGAGTCTAATCATACAACAGAAGAGCAGTATTAAACAGCACAGTGAGTCTAATCATACAACAGAAGAGCAGTAGTAAACAGCACAGTGAGTCTAATCATACAACAGAAGAGCAGTAGTAAACAGCACAGTGAGTCTAATCATACAACAGAAGAGCAGTAGTAAACAGCACGAGTCTAATCATACAACAGAAGAGCAGTAGTAAACAGCACAATGAGTCTAATCATACAACAGAAGAGCAGTAGTAAACAGCACAGTGAGTCTAATCATACAACAGAAGAGCAGTAGTAAACAGCACAGTGAGTCTAATCATACAACAGAAGAGCAGTATTAAACAGCACAGTGAGTCTAATCATACAACAGAAGAGCAGTAGTAAACAGCACAGTGAGTCTAATCATACAACAGAAGAGCAGTATTAAACAGCACAGTGAGTCTAATCATACAACAGAAGAGCAGTAGTAAACAGCACAATGAGTCTAATCATACAACAGAAGAGCAGTAGTAAACAGCACAGTGAGTCTAATCATACAACAGAAGAGCAGTAGTAAACAGCACAGTGAGTCTAATCATACAACAGAAGAGCAGTATTAAACAGCACAGTGAGTCTAATCATACAACAGAAGAGCAGTAGTAAACAGCACAGTGAGTCTAATCATACAACAGAAGAGCAGTATTAAACAGCACAGTGAGTCTAATCATACAACAGAAGAGCAGTAGTAAACAGCACAATGAGTCTAATCATACAACAGAAGAGCAGTAGTAAACAGCACAGTGAGTCTAATCATACAACAGAAGAGCAGTAGTAAACAGCACAGTGAGTCTAATCATACAACAGAAGAGCAGTAGTAAACAGCACAATGAGTCTAATCATACAACAGAAGAGCAGTAGTAAACAGCACAGTGAGTCTAATCATACAACAGAAGAGCAGTATTAAACAGCACAGTGAGTCTAATCATACAACAGAAGAGCAGTATTAAACAGCACAGTAAGTCTAATCATACAACGGAAGAGCAGTATTAAACAGCACAGTGAGTCTAATCATACAACAGAAGAGCAGTATTAAACAGCACAGTGAGTCTAATCATACAACAGAAGAACAATATTAAACAGCACAATGAGTCTAATCATACAACAGAAGAGCAGTAGTAAACAGCACAGTGAGTCTAATCATACAACAGAAGAGCAGTAGTAAACAGCACAGTGAGTCTAATCATACAACAGAAGAGCAGTATTAAACAGCACAGTGAGTCTAATCATACAACAGAAGAGCAGTATTAAACAGCACAGTGAGTCTAATCATACAACAGAAGAACAATATTAAACAGCACAGTGAGTCTAATCATACAACAGAAGAACAATATTAAACAGCACAGTGAGTCTAATCATACAACAGAAGAACAATATTAAACAGCACAGTGAGTCTAATCATACAACAGAAGAGCAGTATTAAACAGCACAGTGAGTCTAATCATACAACAGAAGAACAATATTAAACAGCACAGTGAGTCTAATCATACAACAGAAGAACAATATTAAACAGCACAGTGAGTCTAATCATACAACAGAAGAACAATATTAAACAGCACAGTGAGTCTAATCATACAACAGAAGAACAATATTAAACAGCACAGTGTCTTTGATTCTGACATGTGTCCAGCAATCATAGAGTTAGAAATTTAATCATAATAAAATAAAACAATTACTTCTCATTTTTCTGTGGTTCAGTGATATTTTGCATGATGTTTCAGTAGTAATAAACAAGTATTCATTTCATATCTATAAAACTTTATAAACTGTATAGTATTTACAAAGAAGGGAAACCAGTCAGAAATAGACACTGTTTACATGGTCACTCTTTAAATGAATAGCAGGATTAACTTTAATGGCTGCAACACACAGCTGAAAATGAGGGCATGTTCAAGCTAAACTTCTGATTAATACAACTCTGCAAGCTAATTACTATGCCACTCACATTAGAAAACATGATTACATAAAACATGTGAAAATTAAGATTTATGAAAAACTGTGAAACTAGTAGAACTTTGTATTCATTAATGATTTCTTAAGTAAAGTCTTTTTTACACAGACATAGATAATCTTGGAACTACAATGGCACTTTTTTGTGAAATCAATACTTTGTGTTTATTTAGCAATTACAACAATAACTTAAATCTACAACATTACAAAAGTCTGTAAATGTGTAAAACTTAATTAAATAAAACATTTCAGTATTAACCATGCCGATTTTTGTTTGCACTGTCATAAAATGTGACAGTATTATATGAAATAAACAAGAAAGCTTTCAGTAGTTTAAAGATAAATGTATATGATTTGAATTCAAATATATTTTGGCTGGATTAACTTTAAGAATGGGCTACTAAATGTGAAAACTATGTTTGTAATATAACAGTGTACTGAATAATAAAATATTCATATTTACCATTATTATAATATTTTAGGTATGAGGTTAACATAGTTTTATAGTAATTACAGTGGTATACATCCGTATTTTCTACCATTTTCTGTTTCTGTTAAATTCTGTCTGTAAATCATTAAATTTTAATTTTATAGAAACTGTATCAAAGTACACAGAATATGTTTTGAAAGTCTGCCATGTTACATATAAACTACATGTATATCACTTGGGGATGCCATGTTACATATAAACTACATGTATATCACTTGGTGATGCCATGTTACATATAAACTACATGTATATCACTTGGTGATGCCATGTTACATATAAACTACATGTATATCACTTGGTGATGCCATGTTACATATAAACTACATGTATATCACTTGGTGATGCCATGTTACATATAAACTACATGTATATCACTTGGTGATGGTCTATGTATAAGTCATTATACATACACGTTCCAGATTTCTTTTTCACCAGAGGTGAAACTGGAAAGAAAATCTAAGAAGTAGAGGCCTAATACATTCTTTGATTGGCTGAACCTCTGATGAAAAATAAATTTTTACCTCTGCTGTCAATCATTAAAAGTTGATTCTCTGCATAATATTGAATACAAATTTGACAATGTCATACCATTATTCACATATCTAAATTAATTCAGTTTATATATGGTTGAAACAAAACAGACTTAATGCCCTATAGATATTATATACACATCACCATTATAAGAGGCCTAACTGTATTTCTTCGGTTTGCCGACCCAAACTGTCTTGATAGCCCTTGAAAAAGATAAACTGTATTACACAGCATTTGGTACAGCCAATCAAGCAGTGCATTAGACTTCTATGCAAAAAATTTTCTTTTCAATTTCACCTCTGGTGAAAATTAAGTCTTTAGCATATATACATATACATATTATAACCATAAATTTTAAGCCATAAACAAAACAAATTAAAATTAAACAAAATACGCTCATATTTTTAAAAAGATCCTCAGGTAAAAGTTATAACGTGAGATTTTAAAATGTACACGTAAACCACTAGGTGATAGTTATGTATAAATCATTATACATACAAAGTGTTAAATACCACAGTACCTTTGATTCTGACATGTGTCCAGCAATCAATCATACAATTAGACACAGACACACTGTTTAAACTACAAGCAGCATATTTTGTTTTATTTTAATGTGTTTTGTTTATGGCTTAAAATATATGGTTATAAGATAATTAATCAGAAGTTGGGATTTGTGTTTTTAATGCAGTCCTTCCTCGTGTTTTTGTTTACTTATTTGGCTTCATTTGGATGTAATTAATTAATTTCACTGAAATATAAATATATGTACATGTACAATCATTAAACAGTCAGCCTTCTGTATAATAAACAGGACAAAATTTCCTGAGATTATTTACATACATAAATTAATATAAGCTACTATGTGTTGAAGTAAAATGGACTCAAAACCCCAGATATGTAATGATTAGTTAACTCACACTTTCTATGTTTCAACTACAATTAATCATATCCTCTATACTTTAAAGTTTTAATATTAATATTATTAGTAAAGCATTTAAGAATGTTTAACTTAATTCTAGAGAAAGGTTTAATCACAAACAGTTGCACTAAAATGTTTGAATTGATATTTCAATATCTAAAACTACCAATCAAAAGCTGAAATTATGAAAATGTTCATCACATTTTTCCAAGTATGATAGATACTTTGTCAAGAAACAACCCTTATTTCAAACACTTCCATTTTGGCACAGACTAGCATTACATCATCAAACCTGTCTCTGTACCACGGTTTTCTCATTCTACAAAAGCATAGTCACATAAAAGCTTTAAATTAGAACCATTTAGATTTGGTAATCTACAGAATGTGAATGCTCCTTGCCTCACAAGGCTAATGAGAACTTATAAGCTTGAAAATATATTTCTTGGTTAGTTAGGATATAGGTTTTATCAGTTAATGTTTGTCACTATGTTTTATGTTAGATTCCACAAAACTAAAAAATTATGTGAAGTGAAGGATTATAAAGATACTACAGAATTTACACAATGCATGTGCTCTTGTCCTTCAAAAGCCACACATGACTCCTTTATAAGACCATTAACTTAGCCAGATTGTTAACATGAGCCGATATTTCACAACCAATTATTGCATACATTTTGGATTACATATACACTGTGAAGCTTACCTACACAGTCTAAAGTGTTCTTTGACAGTAAAATCTCATAAAGGAGAGTAAAGACAGAAAAATTACAATTAGATTTATTTTATAATAAAAATTGAACACAGTCTTTATTCACATATATCTATACCTTTTTCTGGCTAGTCCTTCTGGTGGCAAAAACACACTAGCACCTTGCAAATCGTAGTGTCTTTGGTGTATAAAAACTGAATCGTGCCGGCGTTCGTTCCACATGGCTCGTTTTGGCACGTTATGTTTTGGACGGGACAAGCGAAGTGAAGGGCCATCTAGACGGACGTACACAGACTGGGTGTTGTTCACATGGTAGGTATCAGGATCATACTCAAATGGTAACTCATTCATCCATCCCTAGAAATGTTCAAGTGAAAGTTATCATTAAAAATTAAATTGTGCAAAATTAACAGACTACTACATATTTACTAAATAAATTTAAATATATTGTGTCTGGATTTTAACTTTATTATCACACTAACTTGAAACATTCTATGCCAATTTTAATAACAGTTATACTATATACAATAAAGGTATGAAATTCCTTAAAATAAAAATAAATACAAGCAACTGAAACAGTTGTAATGACTTCTAGTCATGCTCTACTTAATATTTACTCAACATGTACATAACTGAGTATATGTTTACTGCCCAATATACTCAGAAATTATCTTCAGGTGCAGGTAGGAAGCCCCAAGGAATTATAGTTCCCAGCCACAGAAGAGCATGACTGCAAAATTTCTGTTTCAAATCATCACAAACAAAATATTAAACTACTGTACACCAAAAAACAAATGTTAAATTTGTAGTACTATTTGCATGATTTATTTCAAGGCAACCCTACTCCTACTTTTGCTACATTGGCTGTGATAAAATCGATATGATAGCTACACATTTCCACCACCATATGGTGACAACTGGTAAGAGAATGTTAGAACAAAACAACAGCTTGACAAGATGTTGTTGGGCTAATAAGGACCAGTGATACATCAAATGACAATGCTCTTTGTGTTCTATATTAATACAGTTTCAGCTGTTGAATTTGTTGAAACAAAACCACACAATAAACTATGTGATCCATACCACATAAATATATATACATGTCTATCCAAGTCCAACCAGCAGCACATAAAAAAAGATGAGTTTTTTAAGTGTTAAAAGAGTATGTAAAAACTTTGGGTTACTTCATTACTATTGACTAAAATAACTTTTTCAATGAATGGCTGTGGGGCATTAAAGATCAGAAATGGCTAATTATTTCCTTAACACTCCAGTTCTATTCAAAGTTAAACCATTTAAAAGTATCAAGAACATTAAGTGATATAAGAAACTGAGATCAATTGAAATATTAACAGTCAAATCAGAAGATGCAGAAACATACACATCAAGGTAACGAAAAATGTTCAAATTTGAATGGGAAAAATAAATACAAGTATAGGAGACAAGAAAAAATATATAAAAATCCGAGTTATCTTAACTGTTTAAGTATCGAGAGTTAGATACACACAAGACAAAAATGA
The DNA here is from genome assembly GCF_004210375.1 of Tachypleus tridentatus. NCBI lineage: Eukaryota > Metazoa > Arthropoda > Merostomata > Xiphosura > Limulidae > Tachypleus > Tachypleus tridentatus. Next base: position 261,352,559 of record NC_134837.1, on the reverse strand, counting down.
AAGTTTTTATATTTTTTTGAATTACTGTCCATGAAATAATCTAAATAAGCATTATATAATGCTTGGATATAAATTCTACTAACTGTTCTTCAGAGGGAAAAAATAGTGCTAATATACATAAAAATGTATTTTAAATTATATTTTCAAATGTTGAGTTGGAAAACTACACAGAGAGGCAAGTAATCAACTGCTATCATAACATTTATAAGGTATAGTTGGAAATGTATTATAATAGATATTTTTTAATTGTCTCTGTATAACATCAGTCAAATAATGCTCCTTTTCCAGTTACTTTCATGAACAGTCATATCTCACTCCTGAGATAAACCACTCCATGTGTTAAGAATATAGTGCAGCACAAAGACCAAATGTAAATGGTGAGTTAATAGCAAGTTATCTAGTCTTACACTATACATTACACACACACAGTAGCTGTACACATCAGTTTATACAAGCTTGTATTCATTAAAATACACAAACTGTAATTTAGAAGGAAAAAAAATCCTCAAAATATTAATCATGAATATCTGAAACACTCTACAAGTGCTGATCCAGCTCACTGGACTATAAGTATTTTGAAAACATTACTTTGTATCTGCACTGTATGCAAGATCCTGAGAAGTAAACATGTCCACATTCAGTCATTAATTACAGCCATATTATAAATATTCAACAATGAAATTACACATATTTCAAATATCCAAATTCATTGGTGGGAATTGTGGTGGGTAACTATAACTTTACAAATCTTAAGCCACAAACCAGGTTTATGATAAAGTGAATTTGTAGTGTTATTATACATAATTTATCTCTGAACATGATGTGCAATTATAAAATCTACAATTTTCTTACCTTGTGAATGATGTGATCCAGTTCATCTGAAGCTTTCACTGGAATCTTTAATGGAGGTTCTGTTTCATAATTAGGAATCTTGAGAACCTCTTTCTCACAAGGAGGTTTAAATACACACCAGTACACATAACAGACAAATCCTGAAAGAAGTGAGCCCATGATAAAGCCTGAAACATATGATGACACCGGGACAGCTGCACAAGCCAAAAAAACAACCAGAACTACAATTAATTGTTTGTGAAAAACATTACAAATTTTAGTATATGCTTTTAGGCCAGATTTCCACCAATCCTTCATGATGTCTATGTAATATTTAAACAATTCAGTTTGTTGCTCGGACCCTGATGTATCACGTGTTTCAACAATAACAGGACGTGAAATTTGGGCATCTACTTTTTCTTCATGTGCTATAAATTCCCATAACTCTTCGTCACTGTCTTCATCATGGTTCGGAAATGAAGTTTGCGATGCTATTAAGGATGACAAGGTTACTGATGATGAAATATTACTCTTGGTGGGAGACTGACGGCTAAACCGCTGAGACAGAGAAGTAACACCAGAAAATGATCCTCTGGAACCTGAAGAAAGCTTGGGACTAGATGAAATTTTACTTTCCACCTTTAACCCAGGCTGATCATCATGATAAAGCTCTTCTTCTTGAAAACATTCCTTACCCTTCTCTATTCCTTCAGCACTTTCATTCAATATATTTTCACTCAAAGTAGCAGTATCTTTTACTGGACCTGATGATGGGGCTTCAACTTCTGCCTTGTGCTCTGAGAGAAAGCTGTTTTCATCTTCCTGATGTGTAAAACTAAATTTCTTTTCTCCATCCATTTTTCTTGGAAAAGAACCAGAAACTGAATCTTTGTTAATCTTTTCATGGAGAGTCTTTGCAAAGCGTTCAGTTATTTCACTAAAGAATGATCTTGGCTCACCATCTACAATTGTAGCTGACTCAAAACTGGAGGAACGTTTGCCCAGCTTGGCAAAATATTCTTTTACACATTCTTTCATAGGTGAAGACTCTCTGTCATCTTTGTTTGATAAAGGAGCTGAGAATGTGTGAGATACTTTGGTTTTTTCTATTGGTTTGGAATCTTTTTCACTATTGTTGTCATCTAATAAAGAGTCCTGTGTGTCTCTCACTTCTGCATATTTGGTTTCTGTCATTACTGGTGTAAAACGATATGATTTTGTATCAACACTTCTTTGGTTGGTCAGTGTCACATTATCTTGTGAAGGTCTTACTTCTTCCTTATCACTGAAAGACATAGAGCTGTGATGCATTTCTGCTTTATCATCCTGTACTTTTGTTTCCACAGAGAAAGTTTCAGCAACCAATTTTTCATTAGTTTTCTGTTCAGTTGATTCTTTTTCACTTAAGACCTCTAGATTTTCCTCAATAGGATTAAATCGAAATGATATTGTATTTGGAGCTTGTTTCCCTTTAAACTTTGCTGGAACTTTGCTGGACATGATGGGTATTCTCTCTCTTCTTGTAAGAATATCTAGTGTCACTGTAGTAGTTGTATTCAATTGTTAGGAAACCTTCATCAGTTCTGACTTGAATTTCAAGTTGCAATATATTCTAGAAGATAGAAAAGAAATATATACACAGATGTATCCAACAAAGCCATAACACAACAGAAACAACATTATTAAAAATTTATAGGAAATAACCCGAGCATTCATCAAAGGAAAATTTTGCCAACACAACGTTATCTTTTTATGAAGATGGTATTAGTCATGTTGGTAAAGGGAATGGTGTGGACACAGTACAGTTGTATTTTCAAAAAGCTTTTAATAAAGTGCCACAAGCAGATCAGCAATGAAATTTATATTGATAGTGGTCAAGAGAAGATTAGTTAAATGAATAATAAAATGGTTGTATGGGAGAATGCAAGAGATCATTAGTATTGAATTAAGTGAACTTTGACTCACAAGTGGAGTGCCTCAGGGGTCAGTGCTTGAACCTTTATTTTTCTCATTTACATTACTAATACTGACATGGGCAAAATTAGTAAAGTTTGCTGATAACTATACAATTTGGGTGTATTGATACTGTTGAGGTATTATACAATGATTTGCATCAAGTGATAAACTGGAGACATATTTTGCAAATGACCTTGAGTTCCATGCATGTTTGTTAACAGGTTGTTATAATTTAGAACAATCATTTAATACATATGGAAACCCACTCAATAACATGATTGAAGAAAATAAACTTGGCATAATAATGGGTAAGTCACTGGAGTCATCAGAACAGTCCTTTGCTGCTAGTAGTAAACTTTATAACAAAATTATAGAATATACTTAATTATATGTTTATGAAGTCAAATGTGGGAATTATATAAAATATCTAATTAACTTTACTTGAAATACTGTGTACAATTTTCATCTCCAAAGAAATAATAATAATTTATAAGAAATGGCTCAGAGGATGGTTGTTTGGATGACCTGGGAAATATAACAGATTTAAGAATATTGTACTTTTAATGTAACCTGCTAAAAACTGCACTCCAAGCATCAATGATATGATTATTAATATAATCATGAAAATTTTCAAAATAACCAAAGCAGGCTACAAGTTACCTACACGTTATACATTTTTAGTCTTCAATCAGGTTATAATTGTATCTTTGGAAATTATATTTATAACTTAACTCCCGCAAACCAAATGGGTTTAATTCTGAGGAAAATAAATATTGTGAATTTGATTTATAAGGCATCATGGGATATTTTGAGAGTGACACTTGTAACTAAAATGTGTTAAGAGTTTTACGCTTTCTTGCTTGTTTCGGGTCCTTAAGCGTTAGCCATCAAACACTGGAAAGCTGGAAGCATTGAGAAAAATCTCGATGATTTGGTCCACTTCATTCGACTTGCGTCAACAACTACAGTTCAGTTAGGTTGCAACATTTCACAGGGATTATGCAAGTGCAAACACCTACTCTATAGCCCTAGGCCTAATTTGTCTTATGATTCATCACAAGTTAGTAATAATAATAATAAAACTTCTTAGGTCAAATCAAGCACAATTTACATTCAACTGTGTAATTATAAATACCTAGAATTACCTATTAGTACACGGCAAACTACCTTTACTGTTTCTTACATTTTATTTAAATAACTTTATAATCTTATCTTTGTTTATACTGAAAATAAATGTACGGAAATTTTTTATCGTGACATGAAAACTGTCAGCTGACAGGAACCTGGAACAACGGTGGTGTCCCCTTCTGGGATAATAATATAATATATTCACTTTATATTAAAATATTATATATATGTATATATATACACAATTTTAAGTTTATCTATTACATTATTCATCCTTCAAGTTAAGAAAAACAAAGGAAATTAATCAAGTCAAAAAATTAGACTTGTCAATGCTATTTCTTATTTCAAACTGTCGAGAGGGCCAGTTACAAAGTTACTTGCAAATATTTGCACACACACATATATATATTTAGAGAAAATTACTACTGGTAGAGTTAAGTCAACAAAATTAAAAGGAAGGACTGCGTTAAAAAATACAAATTCAAACCTCTGACTAATTATATTAGTTTGTTATAACCAAAACAAACTGAAACAAGAATAAATTAATAAATAAAATAAGATGCACTAATTGAAAGGATTGAGATATAAAATGTACCCTAGGTTTTGGAGGTGACAACGAAATTGGACAGACATCGCGGTGGGAATACACCGTCTATCAGTCTCAACCTCTATTCGTCAGTCTCACAAGGAGCAAAAGTAAAAAAAATAGCAATAGAAATAATAGTATATAAATAGAAATTATGAGAGCGAGAGTTGGGTGCTCAAGCCTACAACCTTCCACATCTATGTCGTTCTCACTGTCTGCACACAGTTGTGGGAAGGTGAATGCTCTTCAAAGTAAAGAAGAAAAAATAATTGAAATAAAAATAAGAAAAAAAATAAAGTGATGACGATAAACCCACGTGAAGAGCAAATTATATATGTAAAACGACTGGTATGGATAGAGAAAGTATTATGTTGAGGAGCGAACAACGTTTCGACCTTCTTCGATCGTCGTCAGGTTCACAAAGACGATGACAGAAGAAGGTCGAAACGTTGTCCGCTCCTCTACACAGTGCTTTCTCTATCCATACCAGCCGTTTTACATATATAAGAAGATAAAGTATTACCATTTGGGGGTAAGTTAGTTAAATAATTTTACCTCTTGAAGTTAGCATTCCAGATCCCATTATAGTAGAAAGATACTAACTGATAGCCCAGTAAACGACTTAAAATAGTATAACTTGGTTTATTTTGAATTTAGCGCAAAGATACACGATGACTATCTGCGTTAGTCGTCCCTAATTTAGCAGTGTAATACTAGAAGGAAGGCAGTTAGTTATCATCACCCACTGCCAACTCTTGGGCTACTCTTTTACCAACAAATAGTGGGATTGATCGTCACATTATAATGCCCCTAGGACTGAAAGACGAGCATTTTGGTGTGACAGGAACTCGAACTCGCGCCCCTCAGATAACGAGTCGAGTGCCTTAACCACCTGGCCATGCCGGGCCTATAGTAGCATGCAGGGTCCCATCAAGTTATCTAGATTAACTAGTATAACTCCCAATCACCACCCATAAAGTCTACTGTAACTATCATGCTTGAAACAAGCCTTTATATGCGGTAAGGTACATCCACTTAAAGTAGTGCTAAGTTGTTAAATAATATTTTCAAAATAAATATTTTGATTTTTTGTATGAATTTTTTACAATAATACTTATTTAGAAATTAAATCCATGATAAAAAAAGGTTTTAACAAATATTTTTGGCAATGATTCTATTGCTATATTTCATCGAATTTCTGATACTTTTTTTAACGCTGGTTCTCTACAATATCTGAAAATTATCTTGTAGATTTTCCCTACAAGTTTCACTGAAGAATTGGCAGTGAATCCTTTTGTTTCTATAATCTTTATTCATAAAGTTTATGTCTTAATTATACACTGTTAGTTCTATGTTGTTTTTTTAGGTTTAATTTTTTTACGAAAACATCGTGTGAACTGAGATTGTCAATCATAATTTTATAGTTAATTCCTTATTTTTCATTATAATTATAATTAGCCTTATAAACCATCATGATTTAACTGTTACATTTCCCTTTATAAACAAAGGCTCAGTGGTAAGTCTGAGGCGCTGATAACGCAAAAAAACCAACAACAACCGGGTTTTGATACTCGTGCTAAGAAGAGAATAGAATAGTCCATTATGTAGCTTTGTTTTAACCACAAACAAAGATCTCAAATTTTTTCTCCTGAAGTTGAACTGTTTTTGTTTTTTTAATAAACGTAATTGTTGATTAATCAATACCTAATACATTTTCAAAATTCTCATTGTGTATTTTGAACAAAATTTGAATTTTCAAAGATTTACTAATGGCTATGTTATAAAAGGAGATGATAAAATTACCACCTGAAAAGTGAAATAATAAATAATTACACGCGCGTACACAGGGTGAATGGAGTTCGGTAGAGCTACATAATTTTGTTAGATAATAAAGTTACTTATATGGTTATAGCGCAGCTGTTTATGGTACTTTGCATACTTTACATGATATACATATTTTTGATGAAGCATTAGCCTTTTTTTAAATTGAAATAGTGACAGGTAATTACTTCTGTTGACACGTTGCAATTGGAATTCCGAAGCCGTATTACTGCTGTCAGGTTTGAAGGTCGGATTCATCACAGTAGGTGTCTGTGACTTGTTGGCGATAAATTTCAACTATAAACAAATAGCACACAGTCCACTTGTTTTAAAATAATAAATTAAAACAAATCAACCGTGTATACAAATGTTCGTTACACTACTGATTATTATAGTTGTATTCAGAACTTTAAATAATTGTCTCTCTTTTTCTTATTAAAGTCAACACAGGCTAGTTCAATTACTCTGAATACAGTTCACAAAATAAACCATTCTTCTTTGCTCTGTTATTACAATGTAGTCTATGATAATTTTACTTCAGAAATCGCCACTACAAACTTAAAATCACGAAGTCTAGATCTAAATAATAATCTTTCGACGCACATTTATATCTTGAAAGAAGTCTAGAATATTCCACACAATACAGTGTACCAGTGCTTCAGTATTCCAAATACCTTTATGTTATGAAATCCCTCTCACACTACTACTAAGTTCTTGTTCATATAAACGTTCGGTATCCGCTCTCCGCCGGATTATTACAAACCGAAGAAAGACTGAGTGCTCCAGCTTCAATACATAGTTATTATGGCACTCAATATACTAACATTGAATCTGCATGTAAGTTATTTATGGAAAGGCATCGAAGAAGAATTTGAATAGTACTAAATATATATATATATATTTATTCATTTGTTTACACATATAAGTGTGTGGACCTATGGTTTTTCTACAATAAGTGTTTGTGGTTTGTTGGAGTTAAATTCGAACAATAAACGAATAGCATGCACTCCATGTGTTTTAAAATAATATATATATATATATATATATATGTTCAAAACAAGTTAAATGTATGTTCAAAGTTTCTTCATACTATGGAGGTGATATTTGTATTTTAAACATCGTACAGTTAGCTTATGGTGTCGAAATCCCACTTGGACCAATTCTGTTGCTTTGTAATTCAGTTAAGATGTCGAAATATTTGTCTCTTGTTATTGCAATAGTATCAGCGAGTTACCGTAGTTGTGTGCTGTTTCTACATGAGGACTATCTGCGCTAACCGTTCCTAACTTAGCAGTGTAAGGATAGAGTAAGCTAGTCATCACAATCCACCGCCAACTCTTGGACTACACTTTTACCAATGATTAGTGGTATTGACTGTCGCAATATAATGCCCCCAAAGTTGAAAGGACAAGCATGTTTGATGCGACAGGTATTAGAACACGCAACCCTCAGATTACAAGTCGAGCACCCTTACCATTTGGCCATGCTGGGCCATTGTGTATTGAACTTCCAATAATCATCCCCTATTTGCTAAAGCCCACACATTCTGGTTCAATTACTTATGAGCAGCCTTTTACAGGACAAAGTATTCTCCTTATCTCTTTCAAACTGTTAATCTCACTTGAACGTATCAGCATTGGGCCATTCACTTCTATGAAGTTTAACATTACGTTTTATAACTTTTCTCTGACCGAATGTCTCTTTCATGTGACTTTACTTTTACTATCGGTTCACCACTATTCATGTTTATCACTTGGGCCTTCCAGAAATTTCGATTCACTCGTTATTAACGAGTTACAAACACACGGTTTTATAGCCCCGACACCAGTGAGTTACAAACATAAAATAAATTAATAAATAATACTGCCTGCACCAAACTATCTTTCATATCTGACATGTTATTCAGTAGTCCTTAGGTATCTGACAACGAATGACTGAAATAATATGTTTGTTTGTTTTTGAATTTCGCGCAAAGCTACTCGAGGGCTATCTGCGCTAGCCGTCCCTAATTTAGCAGTGTAAGACTAAAGGGAAGGCAACTAGTCATCACCACCCATCGCCAACTCTTTGGCTACTCTTTTACCAACGAATAGTGAGATTCACCGTCACATTATAACGCCCCCACGGCTGAAAGGGTGAGGATTTTTGGCGCCACGAGGATGCGAACCCGCGACCCTCGGATTACGAGTCGCACACCTTAATGCGCTTGGCCATGCCGGGCCTTTGAAATAATATACTACTTACTATTGTAGAGTTGTTTAAATTAGTAATATAACTTAACAATCAATATCTACTATGTGTGTAGATAGTACAGTTTCTTCACTGTAATAAAACTTACATATTTATGCTATTTGAAATCCAATTCCTTATCCAGTATTACAACAGGATGACGATTTGTTGATTTTTCATTAAATATTTGTGGATGTAAACAATCACACAACTGTTTAAGATAAATTTCGTGCAAAGTTGCCTACAAAGTTAACCTTATAGCACTTGTTTTCACCACATTGTTTTTTTTTGTGGGGGGGCATGCTTCCAGATCCACTTAGCATTAGTATGCTTAACATGCTGATTGTACTTTTCACAATATGCGTTGGCTTTTGATTTTAATAAATTAGAACCCCCCACCCCTTCACACATTCTGCACACTGGGCTGGTTTATTATTACTGTCTGTAAGAACTGTGTGTTAATTGATCTAAAACAGCATAATTAATCAATATCTAATTTTACATATACACCAAGTGTTATACTACCTTGAAAATGGAAGTCTAAATTTTCTTTCGTACCAACTACAGCTTCAAGTTTCCTGAAATTATGTCAGGAACATTCCAATCATATTGACAAATAATTTTGAATCTTGCAATAACATATGTGCATTTCTTAAACAGCAACAACAAAATAGAGCAAACAACGTCTGAAATAAAAGACATCACTTAATATACATTACGTGTAATACATAAAACGATGATAGTGTGTAATTTTTGGCTTTCAAATATCTCATTGTTATACTTATGTAAAATATATTGTCAGTATCTTCATAAGTTATATTATAGATCGATAAACGTTGAATAAACTACTCTAATTAAAGTCTGTATTATTTCGAGAGTGTTTTGAATGAGTAATTATAGAAGTCGTGTCAAAGTGCTAAAAGTTACACGATTTTAATCCTCACTAATGACCCTAGAGGACAGAAAATTATGAAAATAAATAATAATACGAGTTCATGGCTAGAAGTACATTATTTGCTAGCATTGCTGCCTTTAATATTTTAATTATTTGGCGAGTTGTTGTTGAGTTACTGTGTGCCTAGTTTCCATAAGATTTATAGGCCTAGAAAGTCTATTTTCAGTACTTATATAAACTTAATTTACCATATACGCACGCACACATAATCAAATATGTGGTTCGACAAATGCGTTGATCAAAATACATAACTTATAAGACATAATCTATATCACTTACAGGTGTAAGAGGAACAGTTACATGTTACATTTATCACTTTGAACTAATCCGAGTTGATAGTAGTCAACAATATTTCAACATTATATGCAAACACCAGATGGCGATACCGTCATAGAAGTTAACATTAGTTGTTGTTGAAGTTAATGTACAATGATACAGTGTGATGTCTGTGCTCTGCCTTCCGTTGGTACCAAAATCCGGTTTCTCGCCTTGTAAGTCCTCAGATGTGCCATTGTGATATCGTGTGGCAGTAAGCATTATATCTTTAATTTGAATAAATATATAAATTTCTAACTTCTGTTATCGATCGTCACATTATAATGCTTTCACGGCTGAAATAGCGAGCATGTTTGGTGCGATGAGGATTCGAACCCATCATCCTCAGATTACGAGTTGAACGACGTAACCCACCTGGCCATGCCGGGCCCGACAAGACAGAACAAAATTATTTTTAATGCATGAAAAAAAAAAGCTTCCACAGTCTATTAATTTTTTTTTCAATTTTATATTTGAGATAAGATGTGGCTTATTGTTTAGAGTGCCTGAACTGTGATTCCCTAGAGCTCGTGGTTGGCGGTCTGTTCCGCGAAAACGAGCTCCGCGCTTTGGAGCCGTGAGTGTGTTATAAAATCGACTGTTTGTTTTTTGAATCTCGCACAAAGCTTCTCGAGGGCTATCTGTGCTAGCCGTCCCTAATTTAGTAGTGAAAGACTAGAGGGAAGGCAGCTAGTCATCACCACCCACTGCCAACTCTTGGGCTACTCTTTTACCAACGAATAGTGGAATTGACCGTCACATTATAACGCCGCCACGGCTGGGAGGGCGAGCATGTTTGGCGCGACGGGGATGCGAACCCGCGACCCTCAGATTAAGAGTCGCACGCCTCAACACGCTTGGCCATGCCGGGCCTAAAATCGACTGTCAAATCTCATTGTACAGTTCAAAATTTATACCCGGTCAAAAATTGTTCTGCCTCGTGCGTGTTTCCGAACCAAATAATTTTTCATATTATCTCAAAAGCGCATCGAGTAGACAAACGGTGAATAGCTCACGTATGAAGAATGCACACAATAAATAGTAAATTGGGAGAATGGGTGTATACTTTCATCTTGGCCTAGTTTTGAAAATTTATTGTTAGGTGACACCTAGTTATCTCCAAGATGAACGTGCATTTCATGGTTAATAAATAATCATTCTTGAAATGTATATAACAGTTCTGTGTGATCTTCTAATGTGCATCATCCATTCCTTGCGAAGCATCGTTAAAACTGTCCGTGAATCTGCTTGAAATGTTGCTTTAAAACACCACTTAAGACAGATCAGATCAACTTAATTAATGCCTCATACAGCCAACTCGTAAGGAGATAAAGTTTGTCATATGTAAGATAATGCCATTTCTGAAAATTAGTTTCTATGATCCACATAGTAATGCATCTCGTGTCATTTGCAGTCCAATTAGAAAATCTTCGCAATTTAGAGAATTGGGGCTGTTGTCTTACAACTTTAATTACGATTTGTAGAAAGAGAAGACGTTGAATAAAAATTAATTTCTTCCACTTTCCACTGGTTGAGTCGACAAAACAGATATGTAAACGTTAATGGATCTATATTATTCAATTATTTGCAAAACAAACTGAGAAATTCGTTATCACGTGATTCTCAAAATGTACAAATCTACAAGTTTATTGTTCTTATGGCTTTGCATCTTTAACATATTGCATGTATTTATATAAATCTATAACTTTTTTTTAGCTTATGTTAAAGTCATTCTGTTTATATAATCAGCATGTTATGTTTTGTGTTTGTATTTTATAACTATGAAATGAATTTGATGATTTCTTTTGTCGGTTCAGCTGGCATTTCTCGTTTTATGTTAATTGTGTACGTGCAATAAACACTGCTTTTTCCAGTTGAAACTGATTTCTGTTCTAGTTGTGTGTTATTAGCATATTTTCTTCATTCTATAAGTGTACCTTACATTATCACACTTTTCATTTCTTCTACAGATGTTACTGACATTATATGTTCCATCTATAGGTGTAACTGATATTCACTTCCACTGTAGGTGTTACTGACATGATTTTGTCTTTTTGTTGGGTTACTAACTTCATACTCTTCCACTATAGGTGTTACTGACATCATTTTGTCTTTTTGTTGGTGTTACTAACTTTATATTCTTCCACTGTAGGTGTTACTGACATTATTTTGTCTTTTTGTTGGTGTTATTAACTTCATATTCTTTCACTGTAGGTGTTACTGACATGATTTTGTGTTTTTGTTGGGTTACTAACTTTATACTCTTCCACTGTAGGTGTTACTGACATGATTTTGTGTTTTTGTTGGGTTACTAACTTTATACTCTTCCGCTGTAGGTGTTACTGACATTATTTTGCCCTTTTATTGGTGTTATTAACTTTATACTCTTCCACTATAGGTGTAACTGACATTATATTCTGCCTCTGTAGGTGTTACTGATATAATATTCTGCCTCTGTAGGTGTTACTGATATAATATTCTGCCTCTGTAGGTGTTACTGACATAATATTCTGCCTCTGTAGGTGTTACTGACATTATATTCTGCCTCTGTAGGTGTTACTGACATTATATTCTGCTTCTGTAGGTGTTACTGATATAATATTCTGCCTCTGTAGGTGTTACTGACATAATATTATGCTTCTGTAGGTGTTACTGACATAATATTCTGCCGCTGTAGGTGTTACTGACATAATATTCTGCTTCTGTAGGTGTTACTGACATAATATTCTGCTTCTGTAGGTGGTACTGACATTATATTCTGCCTCTATAGGTGTTACTGACATTATATTCTGCCTCTGTAGGTGTTACTGATATAATATTCTGCCTCTGTAGGTGTTACTGATATAATATTCTGCCTCTGTAGGTGTTACTGACATTATATTCTGCCTCTGTAGGTGTTACTGACAGATGTAGCTGATATTAATTGTTTCTTCTGTATTTGTAACTTTTTACATTTTTACACTTGAAGATATTGCTATCAGGTAACCTTTACAGAACGATGGCAACAATGGATTTTTCTGCAGCTTTCGAAAATAACCATATGATAACAAGCATCATATAAGACGTGGATGCTAAAGTTCAGCACTGATGGATTGGTTGCAAGTCATTTAATGGCGCTCGTTAATCCGAGATAGCTTTGGACAGATGATTTTTGAGTGTGTTTGTGTAATGTCCTTTTTTATTGCTGTAGATCCCTGAAGAAGAGTTTAATGGTGAGAAAGTTTGAGTAAAAGGTACAATTAAAACCACACAACAACTACAGTAAAACGACGACCTCTTGGGAAATCTGATTCGAAATTAGGTTCGAGCCTGGAAAGTTGCACGTGACGGTTATATTGAGGACATCATGAGTTTGGACACATTAATGTAACACGTAAAAGTCCTGGAGTTGTCTTAACCAACAAATAGAAGATCTCAAGCACAATGATTTGAGTGTAGAACGACTCATAGAATTAACTAAAACTGATTGTACGTGTAACTTAGTTTTTCTAATTATCAAAATTATTCACTAGTTACAAAGCTATAAATAGAAGGAAATTCGCTTTCAATAATCGAAAAGTGGAGGAACTTGGAACTCTCTGTTTGCCGAAAGATGACAATGAGACAAATTTTTACAAAACTGACACAAATAACATTGGATATAATTGCTTCTCCTTGAAGTATAACAAACACAAATATAGTTTCTTATTCGAACGACAGAGGATATGTCAAAATCAAAATTTAGAGCCATAATATATGAAAACACTAAGATACACTACCGTGTTATGGTAAGTTATTTATCACATTTAACTGAAAATAGTCTTATTAAAGTATTTTTACCCCATACACATCGGAAGGGGTGTGTTGTGAAACTAGGGTTTTCATTAGTTAGATTTAAGCCAATATTAAATAGTCTTCAACAAGACTAGATAGTAGTGTATGTGCTTCTGTGTGTAGTCGGTTGGTTCGATTCATTTGAAATCGTTCTATTAAAACCCAAAAGCGTTTTCTATGATTTCGTTATTTAGTTTGTGATATTAAACAATATGGTAATAAAAAGTAGACCATTCTCTTTACGAGTTTCAACAACATTCAAAAATAGTTTGTCAGTCGAAGTTTTTGAATAGGCAATATAAGTGAAGAGGAAAGAAGTAGTTCTTTATGGTGTATTCATTGGTCGAGATGATATGGATAGGTTCTGTTCCTCCAATGTTCACGAAAGAAACGATGAATTTCTTACTTTGTCAACTAGTTCTCTATTTGCTTTCAATCTTGGTTTCATGGCGTTTTGTCTGTTACAAAGTATTTTACACAGCCAGTTATCAAGACGCTCAGAGAGAGTTTTTTTTTTTTATCCAGCTTTCCTCAACTGAGAGTATGTTCATTTCGTACACGTGAGGAAAATTGGCTGGTTGTATCTGTATTAGTTGACACGTCTTTACGGCGTGAAAACTCGTGCGCTACAGCAGACACGAGCGTGTGTGTGTTTTTCGAATAGCAAAGCCACATCCGGCTATCTGCTGAGCCCACCGAGGGGAATCGAACCCCTGATTTTAGCGTTGTAAATCCGGAGACATACCACTGTAATAGCGGGGGGGGGGCAGCAGATACGAGGGTTTAGAACCATTCTCACACCACATAATATTGAAACTGGGTCGAGGCTAGTAAAGTATTTGTACTATTTCATCTGAAGGCAAAACCAAACCACGGATTTGTGGGAAAATACAGTTCTCTCGGTTATTTTATTAGAAGCTCGGGACTTCGTTTTTGGTATACAGATATATAAGTTATGAACACTGGATTTAAGGAATCTCTTATTTCCTGAACCCCATTATGAGCAACCAGATTCTTCTTGACTTTTCTCACACGAAGTTAGTGTTAGAGTACTTCAGGGACAAACTCTTGGAAATAGCTGTTTAGAGTTCTCTCACACTCACGCGCTGAATACTACATCATATTGAACATTTTCAATAAAAATGCAAAGAGTGAAAAGATGTTTATTCATAGAATGTTAAGTGGTGGTTACTAATGGAATGGTAAGCGGTGGTTATTATTTGAGTACTAAAAGGTAGTTTTTCTTGGAATGTTGATTGATAGTTGTTTATGGAATGTTAAATTGTGTTATTTATAGAACCTTAACTGGTTGTTATTCAAAGAATGTTAAATAATGGATATTATTTGAATGTTAAATGGTGGTTATTTACAGAATTCTAAATGGTTGTTATGATTTGGATGTTAAATAATGGTTATCCATTGAATGTTAAACAGTGATTGATTATGGAATGTTAAGAAGTGGTTATTTGTGGAATGCTAAAACATGGTATTTACAGAAGGTTAAATGGTTATTATTTATAAAATGTTAAGTGATGGTTATTCATAGAATGTTAAATGGTGGTTATTCATGGAATCTTAAATAGTGGTTATGTATGGAATGTTAAATGATGGTTACTTATAGAATGTTAAATGGTGGTTATTCATGGAATATTAAATGGTGACTATTCATGGTATGTTAATTGTGGTTTCGTATGAAATGTTAAATGATGGTTTTTTATAGAATGTTAAGATGATGGTTATATTCATGGATTGGTAAATGGTTATTATTTATGAAGTATTAAGTGATTGTTAGTTAAGAAATGTTAAATGGTGGTTATTTATGGAATGTTTTACTCTACATCCGTTTACGTTTCACTAAATAACTAGTCCCCCGTTGGTACAGAGGCAAGCCTACGGACTTACAACGCTAAAATCAGAGGTTCGATTCCCCTGGGTGGACACAGCAGATAGCCCGATGCGGCTTTGTTAAAAGAAAAACACATTAAGTAAATGAATTTTCTTTGTACTGCATTTTCAAGGAACTAATTACAAACAAAATATTTAATATTAAATAAGGAACCTCATGATATATTAATATATATCTAAAAATGGGGTTAATTTTAGCGAAATAGCTAATAATAAATGACTTAATATATTGATAAAGAGGCTTAGTATACTAATTAGGATATATGCTGTTAATTAAGTTAAGCGAGTTAATAGTAATTAAAAAACTTTATTTTCAAAGTTTATGTTGACTATTAACATAGGAGGGGAAGGAAAGGAAGATGTAACCCTATCTTTAATTATTCCTTGCCCTTCACCCCTACTTAAAACACAGTTGTGCCACGTATTAGTATGTTTAGTAAAAATTATACATTTAAAGGCTTTATTAAGGTGCGCTTAGAAAACACAACCCACATTGTATTTTTATTACTCCCTTCCCAACTTTTATCTATTTTGATTACTCCATAGAAATCCAGATGTCAAAGTCGAAAAGCGTTATTGAGTCTCCTTTTTACGGTAAGTAACCTCCCACGAGTACACATCTAATCAAACTTTCAAATCATCCATTGATTGTACTTTTGATTTAGTGTTAACTTGGACTCGGGGGAAAAATAGCAAAATTTACTCGGACCATAAAAGATACATGGATCCACTTAGCAATTAAAGCTCATTTATTACAACACGTCTGTGAGCTCTGTTTAAGTTAAAACATAAATTTTGCTGTAAATTCTTAATTACTGAACCAGAGGAAACGTGTGAGCGTAAAACTTCTGTATATTAGTTGCTTATTGAGAGAATTTTATTTGGTTTGGTTTATTTTGAATTTCCCGCAAAGCCACACGAGGGCTATCTGCGCTAGCCGTCCCTAATTTAGCATTGTAAGACTAGAGGGAAGGCAGCTACTCATCACCACCCACCGCCAACTCTTGGGATACTTTTTACCAACTAATAGTGGGACTGACCGTCTATTTATAATGCCCCCACGGCTGAAAAGGCGAGCATGTTTAGTGCGACAGGATTCGAACCCGAGACCCTCGGATTACGAGTCGTGTGCCTTAACCCACGTGGCCATGCTGGGCCTTTGTTGAGATAAACCACCTCTTGGGTATGCTTCTTCAACCCTTGTAACTGTTGTGTACAGATATTGGATGCATGAGGTTTTGGCTTCTGTCTTGGACTTATTCCAGGTGGGGCAACGGTAAGTCTATAGACCTACAATGCTAAAGTCCATGGTTCGATTCCATTCGGAAGACACAGCAGCTAGCGCAGTAGAGCCTGGCACAGGCTAGTGGTTCAGGCACTCGACTCGGAATCTGAGGGTTGTGGATTCGAATCCCCGTCACCGAACATGCTTGCTTTTTCAGCCGTGGGGACGTTGTAATATGGTAGTTAAACTCACTATTCATTGATAAAAGAGTAGCCCAAGAGTTGGCGATGGGTGGTGTCAATTCGCTGTCATCCTTCTAGTCTATGGCTGTTAAAATAGAGACGGCTAGCGTAGATAGCCCTCTAGTAGCTTTGTTCAAAATTCACACCAAACTGATAAAAAATCTAAAGTTCCCACATAGTGCATAAGAGTCCCTAATCACCGCAGTGAGAACTAAAGCCCTCCCACCTTCGACAGTGGAAGACATATCATTCATCTTTAGTTCCGACAAAGAAAGGGAGTGTCTATATAGCTACCTCATTGAAAAATAATGACTTTTACAATATAAGCAACACTTTGCCCGAAAGTTAAGGTTCTGAGAGGAACATTATATTTTAAAGCACGTGAGATACACGTCATACATTCTCCCAATTTCACGTTTGAGAGTTAGTGCACATAAAAGCGTTGCAGAAACAATTATGCCCCTGTGTACGACCGTATAAAAACCAAATCCCATTTCAATTTCGTGACATAATGTGCTTTCATATTTCATATTCTTTCAGCCATTTTGTTGTCTTCAGAAGTTCGGTTTTCACTCACGTTTCTCATAATGTTGAACAAACTTTAGGGCACAAGGTCTCACATTTTTTAGTTTGATTTTGTTTGAAGTCTGTTGTAGTTCACCTTTCGATATAGGCTGTAGAATAACATTAAATTAAAGAGATACAAAAACTAGAAAATCTACAAGTTCAAGGCTTACAAAACATACGAGCTCAATGGTAACAAAATCTATAGAGCCTACGAGTTCCAGGGTTACAAACACTAGAACAAGGGTTGCGATCATTTTCAAAACCTTCCCGGCTTGTAGCGTATAGTGTGGTGTAACTTCTTAAAGCGGGCGATTTCAAAATTTGTCATAAAGCGTGTTTAGGTTGTTGCAAATGGAACATCGTTTCTAAAAATTAGAACTTTATTGTTTGATGTTAACCACAAAGCTACGCAAATTGCCTATCTGTACTATGTCTACCATGGGTATCGAAACTCGGTTATTAACGGTATAGTTCCGCAGACATACCACTATGCCACTAGGGGGCTCAGTTTGGAATCTTTTAAAATGTTCTTGCCCTTTTTTTTTTTTTTTTAACTCGTACATACAAATATGTAGACACGTGCACGTACATCATTCATTTCTTGAGATCGAATCAAGGTAACCAATCAGGAGAAACATTAGAGATTAGTATTTAATTCAGCTTTTACAACAGAAACCAAAGGCAGATGAAAATAACGTTTAATGTCGGTTATACAGTACAACTGTTCTCACTTATCGTATATACAGGTACACATAAACCAACAAGATAAATGCTGCTTGAAACGCAGGCAGATTTTTAAAATTTTTTTTTTGAAGATGTAAAAAAAACATCTTTGGAAGAAATTATTTTTATTTCAGTGGTTCGTAGGAAAACACAGAATCAACAGTATCACACGTTCCTTGTATTATTCCAGATGTTTTGTGACATTTTTGAAATCAGTTTCTACTTTCAGTGACAATGAAAAACATTTTTATGTTTGTGCACAGTTCCCAGTCTTTTCTCTATTCAAATTCTGCCGTTTAAAAGCTGACGGCCGGACATGGCCAGGTGGTTAAGGCACTCGACTCGCAATCCTAGGGTCGCGGGTTCGAATCCCTGTCATACCCAACATGCTCGCCCTTTCAGCCGTGGCGGGATTATAATATGACAGTCAATCCCACTATTTGTTGGTAAAAGAGTAGCCCAAAAGCTGGCGGTGGGTGATGATGACTAGCTGCTTTCTCTCTAGTCTTACACTGCTAAATTAGGGACGGCTAGCACAGATAACTTTCGTGTAGCTTTGTGCAAAATTAAAAATACAAACAAAGCTGACAGTAACAAATTAAATTTTGTTAGATATTTTTAAAAATAGCACAGTTACCAATAGGTACAATGTTCTCTTCAGGAGTTTGAGATGTAAAATAGAAGTAGAAAACGATCTTCTTTAAGGAAAATGATGTTTTGTTTGTTCGTTTGAAGTTAAGTACAAAGCTACACAACGGGCTATTTGTGCTCTGTCCACCACGGGTATCTAAACCCAGTTTTTAGCGTTGTAAGTCCGCAGATAGATATGCCACTGCGGGATGGGGGGTGGAAATTGATATTCTAACTGGAAATTTTGCTATTGTGGTATTAAAATAATTAACCACCAACACACGTTGTACGCTACAGTCTAAAAAAATTCCTCAGACAAAACACAAACTATTAAATAATAGATTCGAATGTACGACTAATACAGAGAGACTGATAATCGTTACTGCTCCGGAAATTCAAACGGTAGCAGGAAGGAAATTTCTGTGAATGTCTTTTATATGATATCTTACAAAGTGAGTATTTCAAACTTCTTGTAACTAAAAACAATAAGTCGTGGTGCTGTGACTAGAGACGTAAGTGTGTCAGCTGAAAACAGTGGTAAAAATCAACAACCTTCGAACATCAACTGACGAAAGAAGTGTCGTTTGGATCGAATGTTTATTTTCATACAAGAAAAAGAACTCAAACGTTGAGACTGAAAGCTATTCCACTAATGGAACTGTGTATGGCTTCAATAAATTTCTGAAAGAAAGAAATACTTGAAAATGTCGAAGTATTGGCTAAAAAAAGCATAGAGTTATTGTCGTTCAAGGCGAATAAAGCAAAAAATAAAAATTTATTGTAATTCAAGACACGTATGATAATATTCGAAGTCCTAGTGTATTTTCTGCGCTTCAGTTTCCTGCATTTGGTAGATATAGAAACTATATAATTTAATTATCAGTTACTTTCAGTGAAGTACACCAGGATCGGACGTCTTTGATATTTATGGTTTTTTTTTTTTGCTGCTCTTATTAACATCTGTTGAAAACTTAAAAAAATTATCGCAGTATTTTAAGGTTTATGATTTATTACGAGATGAAAGATTTAACAGGTTATCAAATTCATTGATAAATCTTCTTGATTTATTCTACAACATTTGAGTTATGATTAACTGCGCAGTCTCCAACTCTTTGCTGTGAGTGGATAAATTATTCTTGGGTGTAAGATCATGACTTTATGTTGGTTATTTGATATTTTCTTTGAGTTTTCAGCCTGCATTGTCGATTTCTCAGAAAAATATGGTTGAACTTTTAAAACCTTTAACTTGGATTTTGGTTATAATATATTTGTTACATGTGAAAGAAAACGAATGTGTGCTAACACTGACGCTACTTCAAATGTGTGTGTATTGTTTAATAGCGTGTATACAATAAAGGTGATATAATTTTCAAAGCTGATGACGCCACGGTTGTTTATATTTATATTACTGTGGGTATACAAAGACTCCGTTCTCATTTTAAACTTAGATGTATTACATAGATCAGGTTTCGTTACAAATGAAAAAAAAAAGTTTATCACTCACATTTCCAGCAAGAGATAAAATATCTGGATTTGCATTGCAATTTGCAAATAAAAACAACCACAGTTGCGAAACACCATCTTGTTTGCTTGGCATAATGTGCAAATCTTTTCTTTCTCTTGTATATTGTCTCTGAGACATCGACCAACACAGTGAAGATGACTTAGCGTTTCAATTGGATATATCAAAGCCAATATTTATTCCTCAGAAATTCCCGCCAAAAGGCACATACAGTATTTTCGTACTTTGTTATGTGCATATCACATACACATTGTAGTACTAGCAGTTTATTTAACACGTTTGGAATTCGCTTGCAACATAGTTAACTACACTAGAATGCGTACGTATAGTACATGCACTCCACATTTAGCCTTGAGCCTGTTTAGAACTCTCTTAATACGTGCTCGGTCAGAAGGACCGACCAAGTGACCTTTTATTACTTGTACATAGTTTTAATACTATAACGTTTACTACAGTATATGTATCTTCACAACATTTCAGATGTCATTTGGTAATGTATAAAACCTTTCTTTGCAGTAAAAAAAATATTCTGTATCTGTTATTGTTTTCTGTACACTAACTCTATACAAAGTTGATCATTTTGATGTTCTAGTTAATAAATCTAAATTATCTTGTTTATCGATTGTCTTCAAATTGTAACATGAAACTCATAACAGTATAAATCTGTTTATACTTGAATTTAATTGTGTTATTGCCCCTTAAACGTGTCTGAATATTGGCACTGCTACTAGTAATGCTATTCAAACCATTATACGCTGTTAATCACTTTGGGAAAGTGCGGCTCATGATATCGAATCACATTACCCACGATATATTCCCATTCCAAGCTACTCGCGTATGTGCCTCTTGTAAACTTTACTATATTATTTATTTTACCTATTATAACCTCAACTAATCTGAAGTTTTTACGTATTAGTTACCTTTATAATAACAAGTCAAAATACACATTAAAAACAAGAAATGAAGTACTTACCCGGCTGGGTAATTTTATTTGCTGTCGACTGGAGTTGACAATTAACTCCACTTTTTTATATTAATGGTAATAGTACACGAAATAATTTTTATTTAATTAAATAACGCACAAAAGAACATAGCATAATAACACAAGAATTCAGAGACAATGTCACTTCACTGTCACAGTTTTATTCTGGCTTTCTAAGTACTCAACAAGAGCTGTTAAAAAAGTTAATCCAAACTTATCAGTGTGTTATCTGTGGGAACGAGGCTTGTAATGGAAGATAAAATTACATTTTTCTGCACAAAAACAACGTAATATAATATATCATATGATAGACAAAATGCTTGGCTTTCAATTGGTTAAAATGATATAGTATTAAACGTATGAGAGAACTATTGACACATCGTAAAAGAGAGGATGTGAGAGACGAGTGCAGCAAGAAAGGTTTGATTTTTTATTTTACGTAATCAATTAAAATTAAAAAAACAAGAAAACTGTTTAGTCCAAAGATGGCAATGTTATAACATGTAATTTGAATTATATTTTGTGCTATTTGGAGGGATGTTAAATAAACTAGAGAAGAGGGGATACCCTGAAAAAAAATCACATTTCTCACACTAGGGGAACTCAGGATTATTTTTAAATTTTACTTCATAAAATTGAAACCTAAAAGTTCTTAAAATATTCTTAAAATCCCCGTCGCGCCAAACATGCTCGCCCTTTCAGCCGTATGGGCGTTATTTAGTGACGGTCAATCCCACTATTCGTTGGTAAAAAGAGTAGCCTAAGAGTTGGCGGTGGGTGGTGATAACTAGCTGTCTTTCCTCTAGTCTTACACTACTAAATTAGGGACGGCTAGCGCAGATAGCCCTCGAGTAGCTTTGTGCGAAATTCAAAACAAACAAACAAACAAATATTCTTAAAATATGAATTATAACCTACGATGCTACGTTATTATAACTGGTATGACACTCATTAAAAACCTCGTGACATGCGCAGTAAAAGATGCTCGTGACTAGAGAGATGATTATTGCTATAAAGTCACTGGACAGTTTCTGCTTCAAAAAGCCAATGAGATCACGTTGTTAAGCGTGAGACCTCACCAAAAATAAACTAGATTAATTTGAACTACAATTTATGGTAACTTTGTTCAGCTGAAATATTTTCAAATCACTTCTTTCTTGGTTAATCGATTTTTGCTGAGGTGTTTGGGATCTCTGGCGGTTTAAAGGTTCTGCATCATATACTAGGAACTATTTCGTTTATGAAGTTTTATACATGATACAATTGCATATTAGGGTTTGAAGCTTAACAAAAACGTTATTAGAACAAAAACATAGCATTTACCTCTTTTTAGGCCCAGCATGGCCAGTAGCCAGGTGGCTAAGGCACTCGGCTCGCAATCCGAAAGTGGCGGGTTTGAATCCCTGTTACATCAAATATGCTCGCCCTTTCAGCCGTGGCGGCGTTACAATGTGACGGTCAAGCCCGTTCTGTATGTAGGTGGTTGTGATTGTCTGGAAAGGGTTGTATTTGATGTATTTCATTAGAATGTGCTTCTAATGATGAAACTAGGTTATACCAGGCGTACAATACATTTTTTGATAAATTATTAAATTGTTCAGACGTGTCTTCTGTAAAGATTTTTAAACTGTGGTTTGATTTTTGTCATGTTGATCTTAAGATTGTTTCAGACTTTTAGACTGTAATGTAATATTTATGAAGAAATCTTCCGGTTCTCTTTGGTAACTAAAAATAAATTCTGAACCAAGGTATTTAGCTTCCCCAGGGAAGCTTGCTGAGTTGTTGAAAGAGAAAATTATATTGTGGTTTCATATTATTTTCCGATAATTGTTGGTATATCTTCTCTACTCAGTTTAATTTCCTTTGTTTAGAAGCTATACACATAGTATATATAGCAGAAAATAGCTGATGTGGTAACAAAGGCCCGGCATGGCTAAGCGTGTTAAGGCGTGCGACTCGTAATCATAGTATCGCGGGTTCGCATCCCAGTCGCGTCTTGGGGGCGTTATAAGTTACGGTCAATCCCTCTATTCGTTGGTAAAAGAGTAGCCCAAGAGTTGGCGATGGGTAATGATGACTAGCTGCCTTTCCTCTAGTCTTACACTGCTAAATTAGGGACGGCTAGCACAGATAGCCCTCGAGTAGCTTTGTGCGAAATTCAAAAACAAACAAGTGGTAACAAAGTAATTCTCAGACTAAAGTCTTGATTGTGAAATAAAGCGACAAGTCTGTGGACTAAATCTTCAAAACCGAGGTTTCGATACTCATGGTAGATACGTCGTGTAGTTTTGTCCTGAACTCGAAACCGTCTTCTTTTTCTCTAGTTATTTAAAATATTGATAATTATAAAGGAATAATGAATATGGACAGGACAGGCACAAACAGAACATTACTTGTTTTTTTATTTCAGTCCGCTGCTTGAGATCTCTCAAGAATCCTTTTTACACTTGCTTCGTTAAACCCTAAATGTTAATTGACAAGTTCTAAACCGACCCAGTACGCTAGCTGAAAGAGATGAAAGTTGGTAGAAAATTTAAAACAGTCTGTTTCCATGTCTCTTCTTCTGGGAAACAGCAGAAACACATCCAGTCGAGTTTAAAGATCTAATTTATTTCCATGTCGCGTGCTTGCAATTTGCAGTAAAGAGATAGGGGAAAGGCAGAGTCTGAAGAAAAAGAATTATATCTTTAGTTAGGCAGACGATCGATTCAGTTCTCTGGCGTGCAGTACTTACTTGTACTGGAATACTTCTTACATTCTCAGAGAGTTTCTTCAGAGGTCCACAGCTTTAGAAAGAAACAGTGTCTTAGTGGTCATTACCAGAAGATATTTTCCTTTTTGTAGTTAAAATGAACTACATCCACAAAATAAACTCTGAACAGTGCTTAACTAACTCCTATGAGTTTTTATTGTACTTACTATACCGATTGGAGTTTGTAGGCGGAAGAGAATTAACCCTCGCGCGTGTTTGCTACGTATGTTTACTAGCAGAACAGTAAATTATAATATGGTATATTAAAATAGTGTGAGTCTGTATCTTTTATTTATTGTACTTACTAAGATATGCTATTGTTTGTTGACTTTAGTGTTTATTATTATTTTATTTTGGCAAGTTATTGTTTGTGAACTTTATTCGTAAGTATCCAACAACCTATTGTTTGACTTTAAGATAGATAATTATTTGTCAATTTTCTATTTTACTGAAATTACTCATTGTTTGTAGAATTTCCTACATTATTACGGGAAGTCATTGTTCATTGTCTTATTGCGGGAAGTCAATACTGACTGTTTTTTTATTACGGGAGATCATTGTTGATTGTTTAATATTATTGTGTGAAGTAATTATTGATTGTTTAATGTTATTACGGGAAGTCATTGTTGATTGTTTTAACGTTATTACATGAGGTCATTGTTGATTATTTTATGTTATAACGGGAAGTGATTGTTGATTGTTTTATGTTATAACAGGAAGTCATTGTTGATTGTTTTACGTTATTACGAAAGGTCACTGTTGATTGTTTTATGTTATTACGAAAGCTCATTGTTGATTGTTTTATGTTATTACGAAAGGTTATTGTTGATTGCTTTATTTTATTACGGAAGGTTATTGTTTATTGTTTCATGTTATTACGAAAGGTCATTGTTGATTGTTTTATGTTATTACGAAAGGTCATTGTTGATTGTTTCATGTTATTACGGAAGGTCATTGTTGATTGTTTTATGTTACTACGGAAGGTCATTGTTGATTGTTTTATGTTATTACGGAAGGTCATTGTTGATAGTTTTATGTTATTACGAAAGTCCATTGTTTGTTAACATTCATACTTATTCTACTGTAATGAGAAGTTAATCACAGAAACGTAAGTTGTTTCAGTTAAAATCTAAATCTGCATTGTTCATAAGAAATAAATATAAGTTATATAACTTGATAGTTCACAATCTTCTTACACACAGTCAAATAAGTAAACTATGTTATAATCTGAATATTGACGATCTAATCATGTAGAGTAGGAGTAAAGTAACTTAAAGGTTCCTGGTTCTGGTTGAATGTAAGTGGTTGAAAGAATAAAATACGATTTTCTTTATATTTTCGGATATAAAATTGTCTCTCACACTGACTTACGTCATTTGGTTTTCTCCATGATATGAGGACTTATCTATCATTTCACTTTTCCAAGTGTAAATTATAATACCGTTAGAATTCAAATCATAATTATTAACTGTTTCACAACTCCAATAATTATTAGTTTTGAAGTTTTTATTTCTCATGACACTCATGTTAATGTGCTGTTCCCTCTAAGTAGTATGCATTTCATAGTTTTATTTTACACCAATATATATCGGATAGATTTGTATATCAATTCTTAGAAATATCACAACACAGAAACGTCCTCAGATTTTCCAGGCTTTCAGTTTAGGATCTTTATTTATCAAATATATTCGAATGACCCAAGATGACATCGTGTTCACAACAAGACAGCACTAAGTTCGTTACACGTTTTCTTCAGCGTTTTGTTTTTCTGCAATCTAAGTTATTTAGAGGGGTCGTCGTGTACATAGAAATCGGTCGTAGTTGCACATTCGGACGTCACAATCTGAAACAAACAAACAAAGGTTTAGAAATTTTTTGCATCACCCGTTGTGCAGTTAAACAATTATCGTTCTTTTTGTGACAAAATATTTCGTTAACACTTTACGTTTTGAGAAAATATTGTATATATCTCACTGACATGACCACTGCTTTATTTCGTGTAGGGGGAGGGTTAGAGTGGTTGTCTACAAATGTTTGTTTTGAATTTTATGCAAAGCTACACGAAGACTATCTACTCTAGCCGCCCCTAATTTAGCAGTGTAAGACTAGAGGAAAGACAACTAGTTATCACTACCCACCGCCAACTCTTGGGCTACTTTTTTGTCAACAAATAGTGGAATTGACCATCACATTATACGCCCAAACGACTTAAAGGGCGAACACGTTTTGTGTGAGGGGGATTTGTCTACAAACGTCGATCATTTCATTCACTATATACGCCCCCTGACAACGAACTCTTGAGAACTACTAATAACAGTATAAACGCATCCTGTTTCTGACCCTTCATCTTTTCTTTTCTTTTTTTTTAGTGGTGGTGGTGAAAAAATGTTAGTAAAGTATTGCACCAGAAATTTATGCACATGTTCTTGTAGTTTTATTTTCTGTCCTCTGTGCAATTTTTAGTAGTTTTATTTTAATTTAAAACAAACGTGAAATACCGGACATGAGATTCTCATAAGTATTTCTACTTCATCCTTCAAAACCTACAAACGGTTCCTTTCTTAAATACAAGTGGTTATTATTACATTTTCACACAACTGTGATAACAAACAGTATTTCTAAGTTTAACTGTGAAAACGATGGTCTGTCCATTTATTAAAAAATCTGTTTTACTTTATGAGAAACGTTTCAAACCAAACAGGGATCACCAAAGTATTTCTATAAATCATTTACGAATGTGGAGAATTTTGTAAGTGATTAAAAACAACTATTCAGTTTAAGCCTTGTTGTCAGGATATGTAGCTTCTTGATGACGTAATATGATGTAAATATATATATCACCGAGTAATTGGTTTGTTTTGAATTTCGCGCAAAGCTACGCTAGG